>NC_068366.1:56348850-56354759 GCF_020536995.1 Dreissena polymorpha | reverse complement strand
CCTTATATAAGCAAATTTTCAATTTTTTGACCCCCAGGGGCAAAGTCAAATTTGACCCCAGGGGCATCATTTGAACAAATTTGAAAGAGGTTCACCACAGGAACATTCCTGAGAAATTCATCAGAATTTGACCAGTAGTTTAGGAGAAGAATATGTTTCAAGAAAAGTTAACGAACGCACGCATGGACGCAACGCACGCACACACGACGGACACAGGACCATGACATAAGCTAAAAACCCATACGAAAATTTTCGTGAGCATTTCTTTTCAGGACCATCCAACAAACTACCAATATTCCAATATTCCAGCACAATTAAAATTTAGGTAGGTAGTAGAAATTAAATACTTGAATTGTAAGCTTACTTGTTGTTTGTACTGTTTTCTAAATCTCTTGGCGGTTACTGCAGAAATTTTTTATAATGAGATACGGTCTGGAAAAAAAACGAGATCAGTGCATGTGCGAAAGTGTCGTCACAGATTAGCATTGAAATCCGCGCAGACAAATCCGGGACAACACTTTCCGCTTTACGGATTTTGTAATCCCTTCTAAATTCTCATTTAAAAAAACACTGATCTGGCGGAAGTGTGGCCCCGATTACCCCGCCGTGCTGTGCGACTGCACGGGCTATTTTGAAGAAACTTTACGCACATGCATTAAGCCCCGTTTGCTTAGAGCACGGCTAAAAAAATGACCTTCTAACATACCCTTGTTCCCATAGAATGGTCCCTCCTTCAAACACCTTTAATACCTAAAAATACTGAGCAGTTCTTATCACCATTTTGTACTTTATGATAATACTCCAAATCGTGTGCTTATGAGACTAGTCACGATACTTACGACGGTAAAAAAAATTCTCTTACATATTTTGACATTTACATTAGTGGTTATTATTCCTCGCTCTTTGTTAAACAAGAATTCTTATCCGATGACTTTAATACGAGCCTCGCTTTGGAAATGCATATACTTAAGTATCGTCACATATGAGTCTGTTCCGTTCGCACAGGCTAATCAGAATACGAAACTTGCGGTTTAATGATATTTTTCGTTTAAAGGAGCGTATCATTTTATAAAAAATCCAGGTCCTGTCTGTTTTTCGTTGTGTTTCATTTTTTGCATTAGTATAGTCTCTGCATGTAGATTCTCGGTCATCGGACTTTGTAACAAAAATAAACTTTAACAAATGAAACAATCATTTGATAAGTGCCCATGTGTTTATTATTACATCATACGATCGTTTGAGAAACGAGCAGGTAACTAAGCTGCCACAATATTTATGTTTTATTCAAATATGGTTCAAACCTAACAATTAATTTTATATGCTTTTACTCTATACAGTATTTTTCGATGCAATACTGATCAAGCATCGTAAAAAAAAAACATAGTTATTAATTAGATACTTAAATAATTAACCACTTTATATTCCAAACTACACTGTATGTTGTGAAATCTTTGAAACATAACGGCATTTGAGATATATAATATTTATCTGTTTTTATTGTTAAAAATAATAACAACATCATTGCGTGTTATTATTTTTTAACACACCTGAAAGAGTTTCCGATGCAGCATGATGCAAGCTTGCTGAGCTTTCGTTTTATATGACCTCAATGAATGAAGAGAAATCTGTGTAGTTTTTAAATATACATCATATGCACTTTATAAAGAATAAAAAATTGCATTACCTGTGTCCTAAATAAATTCTTTTAGGCGATTTAATATTCAATTATTACTATACTTGCGTTCACTATCTGATAAACTGGCACTCTTAACAGGTGGGGCATATCTATAATAAAATACTTATTAAATGATAAGGTGTATATTCAGGATTTGGAATTTTCGAACATATTTGATTAAACGAGTTCATAAATTTGTGTATTATCGAGCTTTAGTAAAGACTGTTCATTTAGTACCGAAAACAACTAATTATAAAATGTGATGAATATGTTCGTGTTTTAAATATTATGTATATAATATGTATTTCAGTAAATGGTTCCATCAAATTTTATAATAACAATAATAATCTAAACAAAGCATATCTATTAAATTTGTTAAATAAAAAAAACATCATTATTTATCATTTGATTTCCATTTTCGTGGCAACTTATAACCTTGCCGCCTTCTTTTTTTTCTAGCATAGAGCTTTGTTGTCTGTAAACATTGTTGTGGACGTTAAGGTGATGACCCATATGGTCTTCCACCATTTTCAATTCCGATTCGGTCATATCAAGAATATGTATCCCATCATTGTTTTGTAAGCAACAAAAAATGTAAATGAGTATGAATTTAAAAAATCAGCTGAAGCGAAGCCGATATGTTGTAAGTTGTTGGACGGAGATACTAAAAGCTATTACTTTATTTGTTTCCTTCGTAGACATAAAACGACGTTCGAACGTACAGTCTGATATTGCGTGTCTGATGCTATTAAAACGTCGACACTTATAAAATGCTTTTTGTTTATATAAAAATATTTTATTTCCTTTTTTTAAACAGCGGAAAAAATACTAAAGTGAAATGTATCCACATTAAAAAATAAACACCTTATTTTAAACGTGGAAGTAGTATGCGGAACGAATATTGAAACGCGACCGTTATTTTCGTATGTCGGCATGCCAATTAAACGTTTGTTTCAGAAAGACAGTTTAGAAATGTGTTTATCTTTTGTTTATAATGTATATTCAGTATAATAACAAATTATTGTTTGTAAAACTGTTACTTCTTGACCGGCTACTGAATCTGTTACAAATAATCATTAAGGAACACATTTTTTTTAATTGTATCGTAGTGGTAATTACGTAGATAAAATACAAAAACACATTCACTATTTAAAGGCTCAATTGAAAAGAAATGAACAGAACAATAAATAACTTGAAAGTGGGCTTATGACATACACATTTCTCTAAATAAAGACAACCGGACATATTTACCGGATTCTCGTGATGTTGCTGCATACTTACAGGGGAGTCTTATATACTTAGTTTTCTTTGTGCATTTTTATTAACATATTATTACTTTTCTTAACATTATTATGGCGATATGAAAATTTGATTCGTTGTTTTACCAAATAAGCAAAGGTTCAAAGCGCCGTAACTTCCGTAACTTCGCATAACAATAATCGTTTGTTTCAGAAATACAATCTTTACATGTAGTTATCGGTTTGTCGATTGTGTATATCCAGTATAAAAACAACTTTTGTGCGCAAAACTTTTACTGCTTGACGCCGTTCCCAGTATAGTTGGAAAGTATAGCGGGATGTCGATAGAAGACCCAGTTATGTGGCGACGATATAAAACTCAGTTGCGGGGTGTGTGTATTATCTATTAACGCCCGGCAACTGGTCAAGAGTCGAATATTTTTTTCATATTAATATTACATCAGTAATATTAATAATTATGATAATACTTATAATGTATTTTTTTATTTTTAACATCAGAATCAGCAGAATCATCATCATATAATCATCATCATCATCATCATCAATCATCATCATCATCATCATCATCATCATCATCATCATCATCATCATCATCATCATCATCATATCATCATCATCATCATCATCATCATCATCATCATCATCATCATCATCATCATCATCATCATCATTACCAATCATCATCATCCTCACCAATCATCATCATCATCACCAATCACCATTTCGGAAACAAACTATTCGGCACTTGAAATAATAAAAGATAAGCATGTAATGTTTGAAACAACCAATGTTTGGATGAACTTATATGTTATTTCCTCAAAACAACCGTCTCAAATAATTTGTATTAACAAAAGAAATAAAAGAACAATTAAATACCTGTATATATTGATCATTTCTCTAAAAAATCATATAATGTATTGCCTTTGCACAACTCTTTCTATCCACTACAAGTCCACTTTCACCAACTACAGAACTGGTCTATAAGTAGGTCTTCCAAAATGTGTCACATCAAAGTTATATACATGTATCAGTATCGTTGTGGCAACACGCTTTAAATTTTCTTATATTCAATAAACACATATTTTTGAATCTGCAATTAACACTTAATGCACTGATTTGCAAATCGAGTCCGTCATGTATTTTGAATTGCTAAAACTTATTCCGAATCTTACTAATGTTAGTATTTTCTAAAATCAACATTGTAATAGTATTGAACAGGCTTTACCTTTTTGGTTGCTCATTTCACTTATATTGCAAGTCAAATTGATTGTATTGTGTTTTAACTGGCGTGGCAATTGTCTTGTACTTTGTTTGATAGTTGGATTGTCATGTACCTTTCGCTTTCTAAAAAGGCACACACTTAGTTACGCGTTCTATTTTAAACCTTTAACTATCGTTTTGATACCGGGAAATAGAAAGCGTTGTATTCCGTTAAAGGTATACTCTTGATACGTATTTAAAATGCACGTTTAAAAATTACACTGTATAAAAATACCATCAAATGCCTTAAATTACTGTGTTAAATATGTGAGAAAACAATCGCAGCAGTGTATTTCACCTTAGATATAATAACTTAAAACTAGCAATTCATCACATATAACATACTGCGTCAATTGCAAAGCAATATAAAATGTTAACTCCTGACCTCTAATGACAAAAAGATCTTCAATACGTTCGTACCAATGCGGAATTCATTTACAACAGTAATGTCTTGTAAAACCGTCTAACATAGGTATGAGCTGTGTTTTTTGTTTGAAAGTCAGAGCATAACATGTGCATAAACAAGTTAGTTTCCGAAAGGGGATTTACACTCTTATATCTTCAATATATTAATTATTATAGTAAAAAAAAACGTCGGGAAATTAAGATACTCGTGATTTGTGTTTTATTTGAATGTTCATATGCGCAAATACGGTTAAATATCAGATAAAATATTATCCATGCATACCCAATCTCGTAAGTCAAGTAAATAAACGACGCATTTGTGAACGCGCTTCTTTCAATAACTTTTTTTCGACGTTTGCGATCTTGAAAAAAACGAGGGAAGCATGCACACAGAAAAGCCTAAAGGGCGTATTCATTTACAATGCATACACATATAAAGTGTCTACGCGGTAAAAAATACGCGCTTCTTCCTTACGAAAATAACAAAAGCGACGCCGTTTTGTAAGTCAGTTACAACTAACCTCACTTAAACGAAGTTAAGTTTTGAATACGCATGCCCTCCACCCCTGTTAAGTTACATATTATAACGACTGATAAGACATAAATAAAGTAGCATCAAATAAACATGCCGTACTTGAAAATTAATTGAATGTTTTCGCCAGCAAACGTTTTAGTAATATCATACGAAAAAAATGTTTCCAATCATAATATGCACAAACTTGGTATGACAATGCAGCCGCGACCACCACAGCACAGTCTGCCGGCGATGTAAAAAAATACACTGGCCTTTGCCGAATGTCGATGCCAGAGCTGGCTCGACATTCGTTTCAGCTCGAGATTCAGGACTTTTGCCGAATGTCGATGTCAGTGCTGGCTCGACATTCGCCCCAGATGGATATTCGGGAATAGTGTAGAATGTCGATGTCAGAGTTGGATCGGCATTCGCCCCAGCTCGATATTCGGGACTTTTGCACAATGTCGATGTCAGAGCTGGCTCGACATTCGCCCCAGCCCTATATACGGGACTTTTTCCTGATGTCGATGTCACAGCTGGCTCGAAAATTGCCCCAGCTCGATATTCGGGACTAGTGCCGAATGTCGATGTCAGAGTAGGCACGACATTCACCCTAGTTCAATATTCGAGACTTTTGCCGATTGTCGATGTCAGAGCAGGCCCGACATTCACCCCAGATCGATATTAGGGATTTTTGCCGAATGTCGATGTCAGAGCTGGCTCGACATTCACTCCAGCTCGATATTCGGGACAATGGCCGAACGTCGATGTCAGAGCCGACTCGGCATTCGCACCA
>NC_068366.1:56213850-56341350 GCF_020536995.1 Dreissena polymorpha | reverse complement strand
GAAAACAATTGTCTCTATAACTTATCGGTATCATATCAAATTGGTGAAATAACATGCATATAAATGCATTAATAAAGGTGCAAGATACAATTTTCATATCTTTAAAATTGATGTATCATCCGAAATTATTATTAAAAGTCTTAAAAATCTTTATTTTCCGTTGTTGAACGTATAGAGAAAATTGATTTATAATTATCAAATTACTTAAAAGACAACCACAAAAAATTTATACAAGATAAAATTGTTTCAACTTTTTTTGTTTGCTTAAGAGGGACAGAGCACAGATCACCCAAAAGTATTTGTGATATAAGTTGAAGAATTCGTTTAAGATAGTAATGTATAACTTTCCGCGTGCTCTTCTTTTTAAGCATGTATAAACTATATCAGCCCAATATATAATTCACCCGCGATGAAGTAGACGAGTGTATACATGTACTTCAATTACCACGTTCTTTTTTGCCCTCCTCTCTGACTCTCTGTTTGTCTGTTTACTGATTTCATAAAAACGATTCCTTCGCGTTTAAACTCGAATCATGCAAACTCGTGTCCTTTTAATACGAAGTTGCACACGTGAATTTGTTTTCATCAAATGTTAAAACATTCAAGTTAGTCCATTTTCAAAATTTTTTCAACAACATTTGTTTAAACAAGACTATTCTTTATTTTATAAATTAATATTTATGAAAAATGTAAATAAAAAAAAACACACTTCGTATGTCCTTAGATGGTATAATTTGTATACATCTTCTTTAATAATTATATTGATCGCAATGACAAAAAGTACATAATCGTAACAATAATATTTACCATCATAATCATAATTAAAGTGATACGATTTTAACAAACATGTTCAAAGTATTGATTCCCATCAAGAAAAAAAAAAAATACATTTCCACATACTATTGATATATAACATTAAATTCCATTTAACTTTTTAACCAAACTTTTTCTCAATTTTAGAGGGGGGTTAAACATACATTTTTTCAACATCATTATAAAAAAGCATTTTAAATATGTATTTGTATGGGTTTTTTTACTAGATGTAGAAGCAAAACAATAACAATTCTGTTCTTGATGATTTAGTTTTATCGTTTGAATAAGCTGGAAAGAAGGAAAGAATGCTATTTGATGTGTATTGCTTTTAAATGGCGGTAGAATTCATTAGCGCTGTTTCTTCAGTCGAATTTTATTAGCCCCCGTGCGATTCTAATGGCCATATATCAAGCACTGGCATGTTGGCACTGTATTGGCGGTAAATCGGAACAAGCAATTGTGTTCAGCGATTAATTGTGATGCCTTCTAATAACACGAATCAATTTATGACATCTAATTGGTTGAACTTATTATTGTTCGTCTTTTAACCCGCTTTCAGAAATGTATTTAGTTATTAAATTGCTCCATGAATATATAACGGATATTTTTGCGTAAACATAACCATTCGCAAATACCAACTGTTTTGTGCCTTATCGTATCATCTGTTATATCTTGATTCATATGACAAATATCGGTGTGTTACGTTTTTGTGTGAATAAAATGTATGTAACAAACGCTCACACAATATTTTTCCCAATTAAAATAACCATAAAAATTAAAAAAAAGTATTACATTTTTTTCTCTTATGTATACCCAAAAATGTATTTGACCAGCATTGAAATTGACAGTTATTGCATATCCACTATATCGATACAAAACACGACATGAATGTAGGAATTGTTAGTACCACACAGGCATGAAACTACTATATTTCTCCAAATGCTACTTGACAGCAACAGTTTTATCAATGAAAATTGTAAGATTTTTATAAAAAAATGAGTATTTTTTAAATATTATATGTAAAACACACATTAGCCTAAATCTCCGATTTAATAAACAAAACTGTATACGCGCATTACTAACTGTATTAATTTAATTGCTACAAATTACCTATAGTTCTCAATAATAAATGCATCAATATGAAACCACTTCAAAAGTTCATTTCTTAATAAAAATAGCTTTCTTTTTTTTTCAAGCTTTAAATTCAACAAACTAAGATTTCAAATCATGTTCATCAGTAACACGAAGATTTATTTTACAGATCAGCAGAGCGAAGTTTCCAGCTGTATTTCTGGCTCATTATGATATCTGATAGTGTAATCTCAACATGCGCGCTTAATTGGATTGTAGAGCTTAAACCAAAGGGAAATAACTGAGTTTTATGATATATATGGTTTCGATATGAAACCGACTTGTTGCCATATTTCACCAAAATGATGTATGTATGGTTTAGAATGAAAAAATACGTGTCCAAAATTGTGGGGTGAAAAATGCACCCCGGAATTTTTATACAACCCGCAACAAGGGTCTCATATTGAAAAATACCCCGTAAATGGCCAATATATATATACAATAACAATACAATAATATTTATTAATATATATATTAATAAAACAAATAGCTACGTGTATAAAACACATTGGTGTATATACTAAGAGGTACGTTTAGTATGATGATCAACATCGACATAACGAATGTGAACGACTGTTGATTATTTTAATAAAAATAATAATATGTCACCTATATTTTTAACGGTAAGTTACAAGGCAATAACGCATGCTGTTTTTAAAAATATATTTCGTTTATAAAGTGTGCAGCATTCACTAGGTATATGAATTGTGGTTGGTTTAGTTTTATATGTTCATGTTATACAATTATTTGAAATGTTATTTGACTTCAGTTTCAAACTAACAAAAGCATTGGTAATTTCTACAATTGTAACAATGTGCATGTTAACATACTAAAGCAATCTTGTGGTTCAAAAATAAATGTTGAGATGATTTTTGACATCTTTACGGTTGCAAATTTATCAACATAATCGTGGTTTATAAGCCGAATGGATACATTATAACATCAGTAATTGATAACAATATATATAGGATCCTGCACGAGTTGTCATATCATATCATATTTTATTAAACGAGTTCAGGACTTTTGTTAGTAATCGAGCTTTTGTCGAGCCTACTAACGAATTTCCTGGACGAGTTTAAATAAAATATGGTATAAAATGGCAACGAGTGTCAGATCATTTTTATCACATGCTTTTAAATGAGCACATTACATAAATATCTACGCAAAAATAATAAATCCCGAATGTTGTTTAGATTTCGTGACGTCATTTGACGTTGCAACGTCATTTTCGAAAAATAACAAAATGCTATTGGTCAATCGAACGAAATGAAAACGCTTAAAAAGTATATTACACATGTGTAAGATAAAACTATTCGTAATGGTAATATTGCATGGGGAACATGGTATGGCATGTGATACATATCAATAATAAATATCTGAATAAATGCGTAAATTGTCAATACTTGTAAGGTGCTTATATGTAAATTATATTTATTCTCACAAATACTAACGCGAAAAGTTCACAGTTTGAATTCAAATGCAAATTCACTCAGTTGTATATTTTCTTTGCTCGAAAATATCCACTTTCTTATATGCTTTATGGCTTAAAAATACATATGTATGGTTCTACAGGCAATCTAGTGTAAGCCTCTCTTCCCGCCCTGTCTCTGTTTGCTTTACATACACAAATATCTCGGTATTGCCGAACATAAATGTGACCTCTTTTTCCTGCATGTGGAGCGGAATATCTTTATTGTTCTCTATCCATAATGTTCCAATGCGGGTACATCCAATTCCGGTAATGTATTTAGGGTTCTCAGAAACAGATTTATAGACCGCAATGACAGAGACTGAGGAAAGTGGTGTTATAAAGTGTGTCACACAGTGATTAACTGGTATCAAATCGTTAGCTCTTACAAATATATGAAAACAATTCTCGACTTTCCATTTACCATCTACAAAAATTAAGTTCTCTTTTGGATGAATGGTTTCATCAAAATCGTCGTAAACTTCAATTCCATATGTGTATTTCAGCACACGTGAAGAAAAAATTTGCGGGTTCTGTCCAAAAATAACAGCGCCTTTTACAACTGCCAAACCTGCTTCAGGAGGAACTATCAATTTTCGGTTCTTCAATTCTTCTTTAAGTCTTTTTTGCACATATTTGCATTCTGCAAATCCCCCGACAAGCATTATCGTTTCAATATCTGCAACTACGTCTTTCTTCATAAGATGGTTAAGTTGCTTAATAAGCGGCTCGACAACAATGTCAAACCATCCCTTTACAGTTGCTGGGTCAATCATTATTCTGTCTCCTTTTGTTTCTCCAGATTGATCGGTTTGTTTTCTTTTGTCCTTAGTGATTTTTAACAATGCGTGCGGTAACGTGAGCGTTAAACGAGCGGAAATAATTGAATCGACTCGTTTTTTACTTTCAAATGTTCTCAACAGCTTATAGTAATCATCTAGATTGTTCTTGCGTAACTCTTCTATTACGCCATTTCCGAGTACCTTTTCTAAGTACTGATAGAACTGTTCGTCGACTTTGACACCACCCCATGCCCCGCCACTTGGTTGGTGTATCAACTTGATTGCATTGTCTGACGGTCGCTCGTGCACTGTTATGTCTGCCGTGCCTCCTGGAAAAATAAGCCAAAACAAGATACAAGACCTTGTCACTAATCCAGTATTTAAACGTTTAAATCCCCAAAGTGCTTCAGTTTTTATAATTGTGCTACCAACATACACACATTGAATCCTATACCACTATCCAATCTAATGTTATTTTGATGAAACAGGCTATATATAAATAGTACGAGTTTGCTTCACCCGATATTCCCTAAACGCATGTTTGAGTAAGCTCTTCATGTAATATATACATATAAAGGCACCATATTTTGTGCAATAACCGTGTTCGAATTCAAAATATTACATTATAAATATTTCTGTACTTTAAGTACTGGCATTGACCCGACGTAACCAAAATTCACTCTCACGTAAGGTATGAATAAACAGAGACTCACATACTAATTCAGGTATAAATCAGTAAAATACCTTCATCAAACTTAAGCCATGGAACGACAACGTTTGGTTTTACTTATAGGTCCGTTATAGCCTACCGGAGGCCGGAAAATCTCAGGGACATATTTGTGCATTCCCAAATAACACCCGAAATTGAAAAATGTCTAAGTGAGTAAGTCCCATGAAACACTGATTGCTTTTTGCCAAACATGCAAGATCATGGAACCAACACTGACATTCAAGGATATATATCAGGCGCCGTTATGTCTATCAAGGATGCCTTTTACTGCAAAACAGCAAATGCATTAAACCTTATGACGTGTAATGTGTGCCACAAACAAGATGTTGATGAGACAAACGCATAAGCTTGCATAGGCCAATTTGGAAAACACTAACATTGAACAGATCCTATACCCGTCCCCAGGCCGGGGGCCGTGGGGCCCGCCCCCAGCAGGCTGTTGAGTTAGGATTTTTTTAGCTCATCTATTTTTTGAAAAAAAAATTTATGAGCTATTGTCATCACCTTGGCGTCGGCGTTGGCGTTGGCGTTGGCGTCGGCGTCGGCGTCCGGTTAAGTTTTGCGTTTAGATCCACTTTTCTCAGAAAGTATCAATGCTATTGCATTCAAACTTGGTACACTTACTAACTATCATGAGGGGACTGGGCAGGCAAAGTTAGATAACTCTGGCGTGCATTTTGACAGAATTATGTGCCCTTTTTATACTTAGAAAATTGAAAATTTTGGTTAAGTTTTGCGTTTAGGTCCACTTTTCTCAGATAGTATCTATGCTATGGCATTCAAACTTGGTACACTTACTTACTATCATGAGGGGACTGGGCAGGCAAAGTTAGATAACTCTGGCATGCATTTTGACAGAATTATGTGCCCTTTTTATACTTAGAAAATTGAAAATTTGGTTAAGTTTTGTGTTTAGGTCCACTTTATTCCTACAGTATCAAAACTATTGCTTTCATACTTGCAACACTTATTAACTATCATAAGTGGACTGTGCAGGCAAAGTAATGTAACTCTGACTGGCATTTTGACAGAATTATGTGCCCTATTTATACTTAGAAAATTGAAAATTTGGTTAAGTTTTGTTTTGGTCCACTTTACCCATAAAGTATCATAGATATTGCTTTCATACTTGGAACACTCGCAAACTATCATAAGGGTACAGTAAAAGGACAAGTTGCATAACTCTGGTTGTTATGTTTACGGGATTATGGCCCTTTTTTGACTTAGTAACTTTGAATATATGGTTAATTTTTGTGTTTCGATCCACTTTACTTCTTAAGTATCAAGGCTATTGCTTTCAAACTTCAAATACTTTCATGCTATCATGAGGTTACTGTACCTGGCACGTTGAATTTTACCTTGACCTTTGAATGACCTTGACACTCAAGGTCAAATTATTAAATTTTGCTAAAATTGCCATAACTTCTTTATTCATGATTAGATTTGATTGATACTTTGACAAAACTACTCTTACCTGACATACCACAATAGACTCCACCCAAACCATCCCCTGTGCCCTTCCCCCCCTCCCCCCTCCTATTTTTTTTTAAGATCATCTCACAAATGACCACCACACCCTCACACTATACCCCCCCACCCCACCCCCCAATTTTTTTTTGAAACGGTTAAAAAACACAAAAATTTATTTTTATTATTTTATGTTAGAAATACTGTCCAACCATCGCACCCAAAAATCCCCCCCATCCCCCCTCCCCACCCCCCCACCCGAATCCCCCCCTATTTTTTTTTAACATCATCTCACAAATTACCACCACACCCTCACACTTTACCCCCCCCCCCCACCCCACCCCCCCCACCCCCCCCAATTTTTTTTTTTTTTGAAACGGTTAAAAAACACAAATATTTATTTTTTATTCTTTTATGTTTGAAATACCGTCCAACCATCGCACCCAAAAATCCCCCCCCACTCCCCCCCCCCTCCCCCCAATTTTTTTTTTGCGTTTTTTTTCGCATTTTTGGAAGATAATGTTATAAATTCCACCCCCCCACACTATACACCCTCTTCACTCCGCCCCTCCCTCCTTTGTGATTGAAAATGAGTGTCCCTTCACCTTTAAAAAGAAAATAGATGAGCGGTCTGCACCCGCAAGGCGGTGCTCTTGTTTTAAATAATGGTTCTTCTTCAAATTGTTCTTATGAAACGGCCAATAGAACACATTCCCTCAATACAAAATAGCAGATGTGTTTTATTTTCTCTGATAAACAAGCGGATTAGCGCTCGCCATTGGTGATAAGCCTCAAGGCAATGTTTTCTTATCGCCTTGTTCCTGAATGCTTCATCTATCGATGTGTGATGTAACACGTATTTTGATTGGCCAATGAAAGAGAAGCAGCAAATGGAAGCAGCTGATACAGACAGTTTAAAACAAATAATGTTGGGAGCAATTATAGCTGTATAGATACTCGCTAATTTTTGAACAGGTAAGTTTCTTTGTCTAAGTCCAAGGCCCATAACTTCGCAAAAAAAATCAATGGACTGGAACGAAACTCACACTTAATCTGTAAGTCATGTTTGTAGAATCAAATATATCAAATAAATCAGCTCATTATCTTAAAGTGTTTTGAAAAAAAAATCCGGAAAATGAAATGCCGGACGGACAGATGGCCGGAGAGTCCAACTGCTATGTGCCATTCTATCGGAGGCATCAAAACCAGCTCAATATATGAAAGAGTTGCGTAAAAAGCCTCCGGAAAACGGTTATTGTAGAGAAAAGTCAAATGCCCATAACTTAGACAAAAATAAATAAACATGAATGAATTTCACACTTCATCTGTAGGTCATTTATGTAGACTCACATACCAAAAATTAGCTAAAGATCTGAAAGCGCTGCGTAAAATAACTCCGGAAAACGGTTATTATATAGAACATCTCCAAGCTAATATAATGTTAGAGTTGAAGATGATTGTAATGGTGTATGATGGTGAAAGTAAAATTGAATAGTTGATGGTTAACATTTTATAAGGAATTTACTTTAAAACTGTAGAGGAGGGATGAATTCAAAGTGAAAAAGCTAGTATGGTTTTATGTCAGTCATACAGTATAAAACATTTCTCAATAAAGGTTTTTAATTTTTCAACGTGTGCTTTCCTTCTACACCAAACATTCCTGACATCTAAAGCCTTTAAAGGTGCTGATTTACTTCTTATATTCCATATATTCATATCACAAAATAAGTTTTACTAAGTCGAGGCCACGGGATACATAAAAGAGGAGTGCAAAACTAATAAAAGAGGTGTGCAATTTAAAAAAGAGCGGTGCATTACATACAAGAAGGGTGCATTAAACAAGAGCGGAGATAATTTTAGCTCTCTCGTGGCCACGAGTTAGTCAGCCATTCAAATTTTGCGTAAAATGTGCAAATATTCGGTACGCATATATATGACTGTGATGATTACTTTCCTTGGTATAAAGATAACCATGAACGACCATATGGAACACGAGTTAGCTAACTTAAAGTCGGAATCTCGAGATAGATAACATTTTCTCCTCTTTTGTTGGTGAGTACTTCCCTTTGTATAAGATCACCATGAACGACCATGTGGAACAATTTGATAGGCTGACTAACTCGTGGCCATGAGTTAGCTTAGTCGGGATCTCGAGATAGCTCCTCTTTTGTTTAATGCACCCTTCCTTTATTTACTTTACCGCTCCCTTTTTAATTGCACTCCTCTTTTATTTAGTTGTGCACTCCTCTTTTTTCTATCTCGTTGCCACGAGCTAGTAAGTCGTGGCCTCGAGTAAATGTGTCGAGGCCACGAGATAAAAAAGATGAGTGCAATTAAAAAAAAGGAGTGAATGTCACCTCTATGCCTCCGTATAAACTCATATCTATATACACCCTTAAAGATGACGTATAGTCGAAAGCGCTAGGGTATAAGATACATACTTTATAAACTGTTTGAACAATTTCTTTCTCATATGTACGTCTGCATGCGATCTTTATGCATGAACTCGAACAGTTTCAACACAATAGCTCTATCTTAACTCAAGTTATTGTGCGGAAATGTTTCGTTTCTAGCTAAAATCGAAATGTTTTAGTACCAGATACAATTCGTAGATACGAGATTTTTTTGTTAGTGTCATATATCACTGTAAATTTGTTATTGAGATTGTCATATTATTTTTTTTAATATTGGCGTTTAAGAATCATCTGTGAACAAAATCATGTTTCCAGTAATTGAAGATCTAAAAAAAATCCTTGAAAGTATGGTCTGGAAAACCACGTTGTTATGATAAAGCCTTAATATCTGATATTTCTGGTTTTATTTTGTAATAAATGAAAGGACCCTATAAGCTATTGCAGTGAACACTATTCATCATTTAAATAACGTTATATATCGTGATATAAAATATTGATGGTTTTACATGTAATAGTATAGTATTTTAATTGAACGGAACATTTATTTCCGATTTTAAATCAAGCATGGTTTACCTCCTAGGTCAATCACAATGTATCTGGACCCAATTAACTGCTCAAAATCGCTTTTATAATGCAGTGCACACCACAAAGCTGCGACTTCTGATTCAAAGGCCAACATAAGTCTCTCGTTGTGGATGCCTGCCTTTATAGAAAAGGACATATATATCAAATCGCGATAAAGTAGGATTATTTGGCGATGCAATGTAAAATTGAATGTTATTTATGACTTTTAAAAGTGCATGTAAAAGGTCTTAAAGGTATAAAGTTTGTTCGACTCGGTATCATAGTAAGATGGGAAATCTAGAGACGTGGTATTATATGTTTGATGCGTAAACACTAAAATGCTTATGTATGCGATGTTACATTTGTTTCTACAAGATCGAGTCCGTAAATCGTAAATGCAATTTAATTTTGAATGATAGTGCAACGGAGTTGACCCATTTGATTTATTGTGTAGAGGACCATCATACCCATATAATTATAAATGAAATAATATAAGACTTCCACATTTTGTTGTACAATGTGATACTGGGCCATTTGTGTCAATTTTCATCAACATGTACCATGGACATATGACAATATTACACAAATACGAATTTTTAATGAATATTGATAAATATATCTTGCCGCGAAAAAAAAGGTTTTTGCCTGATCTTTGAGTTAATAAAAGTGTCAACTTTTAACTAAACAATGAAATACAATATTATTTAACATTTTTAATATATATATATATATATATATATATAGATAGATATATATATATATATATATATATATATATATATATATATATATATATATATATATATATATATATATATATAGATATATATATATATATATATATATATATATATATATATATATATATATACAATGCATCAACAATCAATCAATCTAATTCAATGATTTATATTTATAAAGCTGTTGAAATTTTAAAAAGAGAAATAACTATACTTTTTCTGCGGCCTCTCTCATGAATTGTGTTGCCCCAACATCCCATATTGCTAGTACGGTAAGGACAATTTGTATATCGCTTTCTTTTATATCGGGTGTTTGGAGTTTGATTGCTTCAAGTAGTTGATCTTTTAAATACTCTATCGACATGGCGAAAATTGTAATCGCAGGATAGTATCTGCCTTCAATGTCTTCCACACACATGTACCGGGACAGATTCTAATGAAAAAATATTTGTCGTCATTGATATTAAAGGCTCTATAAAGGTCACAAATCCAATTATTATGCATATCAACTGGTCTAAGTTTTACCGGATTTCAGTTACTCTTGCATAAAAACTGCTAATAACAAAGCTTAGGTACAACGTTGTCAAGAATTATGGAGGATAAACCCGTTTCATAATTGGAAGAATGTTTACATTTTTGCAACTAACGTTATGTGTAGCCTCAGAGCGTTGACATATGCTAAAAATAGCCGAAAGAAAATTCAATTTTAATTCTATTTTAACAACTTTTCACCAGCAGAAAATAACTTATTAGATCACTACGAACGTTTTAACCATTTAGAAAAAACCTTCTTTGTGAGTGATACCGGAAAACGTTAAAAGTCATCGTTATATTTTTTGGTGACCTGAATCACTTTCACTTTCTCTTTCGCGAGTAAACAGCGATGTAAATAAACTGATTGTTTGTAAACACAATTGACGTGGAGGACACTTTATTTTGAGCTCAAAACAAGTTGTATTGCTCATTTTTTATTATTATGTCCAATAACTCGTATATATTGTTTTTTGATGACCTTTATAAATAAAATATGAAAAAAATATTTAAAAATATGTAAATAATAACGTATCTTCACCTTTATAGAGCCTTTAACACTCGAAGATAAACATGATGATAGCAATTTAAATATGACCATCACACGTATATGTATTGTGCATTCATATTTGTAATATATATTTTACATTACAGATAACAATTTATTAATATCAGTTTTAAAATTGTATGTACTCTATATTACCTTATTTTCGTGAAGAATCATTTTAAAACGTCTGAATAGTCTCCAACCAGTGTGCTCGTTGTCTTCTACTAGGCGAGAAAATTCGTCTTCGGCCACAAATCCAAATGCGTGAAACTTTCCCTCGGGGTCAAGAAGTAGGCTTGTTGGTGTTTTCAGTGAAATGAGACTTGCTGAAGAGTCGTTCGAATACCACGGCTTATTTGCTTTGATAGTGTCCGCCTCGTTCTCATATGAATAAGCATAACCGCTATAGGTCGTTCCAAAGTCAATCGCAGCCACGACCAGAAACTTACTTCTTGGAATCTTTGAGTTGGTTATCACAGTTTTTCTGGAAATGACATTTGGCGGTAGTCTAGCGCTTCCCTAAAATGTATTCATGTATTACATCATTATTTTTCAACAACATTCCATATAGTTTATTCCAGAAATGAAGGAGACATCTTGTTTGACAAACCTAAAACTGATTCATACGTCAAACAAAACCTTTTTGTAAATTTAGTATTCCGAATTTGCTACGAAGTCTTGTATAATATGTACATTTGCTAATTAATGTTTATGTTACAAACATCTGTAATCTAGAATTTATGCCAGTTATAAACTGAATAACGTCTTTCGTATCTCCTGATAAACCAGCAAACCTGATGATGGTTCGTGTCTCGAAGTTTTCACATAAAACGGAAACGATTTGTGTGTTACAAACCCTTGAGACTTTTACATTGAGCATGTTGTCCTCAATATCAAAGACGTCTGTTTACCTCCTACGGAAAGAGATTATGGCGAGTTTAATCCGCATAAGGAAATTGACTACCGGCCTAAAGAGTGAAGGTCCTTGTACACTGTACTTACTCTCAAAATATCTATCATTATCGATACTTGCTTAGGTATGTTCTTCTCAAGAAATTGGAAGAACGAACTTGCTGATCGACTTACGAAAAGCGGACAGATTTTACCAGAACTATATACCTCTGTTTGGGCAACACACGAGGCATTGGTACTTTCCTTTGAACTACTGGATGTTTACAACAAATCTGTGGATCACTTAACGATTATTCTTGCAAAATGTTTGAAAGAAATCAACAAGGACTGGAAAAAATACTTTGAATAAACAATTGAGGATGGTATCATGCATGTTAAACAAGTTTATGTATATAAATACTCAACTACGAATGCTGCGTACTGTTCTCAAGTTAGCTGTAACCGCAACGAAACATGCACTTTTTAAAGTTTAAGCAATATTAACAACTTATAATTAATAATGCCAAACCTCGTACTCTGCTACAAATAACCAATATAAATTGGATTAATCATTACGACCAGGGTAACGTTCCGAAGAAGATATATTTTTGACATGGTAAAATTTGCAAGTTTGGAATTAATCGCGATCGTTCACGACATATCGTCGACCTTATTTACTTATTGTTATTTACGTAATTAGACATCGTCGTTTTTTAAAGTTTGAATACAAACACAAAAATATATCTGCCAAAAATAACCCCCACATCTGAAAGTTCAACTTTTGTATGATTTTATGAAAATTATCGGTTTTAAAATGCGTACAAATATATCAGGATTCAAAATATATAGTACCACTATTCGAAAATCGGATATGCTTTATTTTTACTTGTATTCTTAGCCTGTGAATAATAAGAAACCGGAGATCACGTGACAAGCTTCGTTAGCCGGAAGTTCGGAAGCTATTCGAAAGCGGTGCAACAATTTATAAGTCTGATGAGTCCTAATTACTTGTCATGTTGCTGTATAATCTTTACACATCTTTCAACTTACATTCTCGGTACGATTCCTTAAGCGGGAAGCAGATTTATGTCCAAACAACAATGCCCCTGATAAAAATGCAGAATCGGCATCATCAGTCGCAAAAACATTGATTTTAGGCATTATCTTCTTGTATTTGTCTTGAAAACTCTCGACAATTGAATCGTCGCAAACAAGTATTATTGATTGAATTTCCTTTAAATGTGTTTGGCTCATAACTTCTACAATATGGTCAACAAAACGTGTAACATGACATTCAAGCCGATTTCTTAAATCCAACAACTTGATGCGTATTTTGTCTGAACAGAATTTGGCATTCGTATCGGATGTGCACTGGCTTTGGATACTTTTCAGAAGATCGGGACACATTCGTACATTAATATGATCACGGTATCTATCACTGTAAATATTCTTCTGAGATAAAGCATCGATGAGCTCAAAGTATTCCGTTGGTTGGCTTCTATAATGGTATTCTAAAACTCCTTTTCCGAAGACCTTTTCAAAATGGTCGACGAATAACTGCTGGACGCCAATACTTGTGAATAATTCGTGATAAATACTTTTCACACTGCCATTGGACTGCATCTGGTTCACCTTTATATCCATGATGTTGCCTTGTGTACAGAAAAAAATGCATAGCTTATTCAACGCATCACAACCTGATATAACAAAGGCGTTTTGTTATACATATAAAATAAACATATGTATGTTAGTGCATAAACAATATAAGTATATAAACATAACAGTGAACTCGACAATAAATTGATATATTGTTAAAGATCAATAAGCAAACAGGAACGCTTAAACAAAATCACACCAAGGTAAACAAATTGTGCTTTTTCAAGAAACGTAATATGCACATGTATCAACAGTGTAATTGTTTGAAACAAACACGAATCGATGTTTATCTATGTGATTGTTTTTTTCTGGGTTAATATTCCAACTGAACTCCGAATATTCTACACTGGTTTATACAACATAAATGCCAATACGCAATCACCTTTCTAACGCAACCGTTTAATTATTTTAAATTATTTTATTAAATTATAATAAAGTGCTGTAAGGTATGAATTAGATATTGCATAGTGTTGTTTGACACCCCGATTAACTACACATGTGCATTGAAGCAATTTGTCCATGATACTCTGATAGTGCGGTTGCTGGTTTAGGTTTGATTTAAACAAAAGTGAAAGAAACTAATTTTCTTTTACACATTTTTATCTCTTTTATCATTGTTACACAAATAATACACACAAATTTGTATAAATTAAGTGGACATGCGTCAAGAGAGGTTGACTGACTTACAAAATGGCGTCAGCTTTTTGTTCAAAGAAAATGTATATTACTATCCCGCAATCTATTTTATATTGATATTTGTGTTTAAATAAAACGCCTATTTGGGTCTACCATGTTCGTGTTTCGATTCGCTTTTTATATTTTAAAATTGTAGTTATCAAAATTAAAAAAACACACATTTGTTTTCACAAAACACTTACGTGTTGTTTACTTGCGTGATCTTTGCGAAATGTTTTTTATAATCATTATTTGCTCATAATTAGAAGTATTTGTGCAGGTGTATATGAAAATATAACCAAAACTCACAAACACAATTTTTCTTAGGCTGATTTATATTAAATATTATCGCAAAAAACACACTTTTTCAGCCTTACTTTTATAAGCACATTTTGAAAATATATGAGAATTGGCTTTAAAATGACAAACGAAGCCCATACCTTTGAAAAAGGCTTTACAACAGACAATGATCATGATGATTTTACAAAAAAAGAATTTTTTGAGCTTTATTTTAGTTTAAAAGTATATCTTTTTAATACTTTAAAAATACCGTAACAACTGTATGGTTTTACTGACAATGTTTTTAGTAACAGAGAAGTGTATTTTTGAAACGTTGAATACTATATGTTGCCATAACTGATGTGTAGACAATTTGTGTCGAGTAATGTAGCAGAAACAAAGGTTCAAAGTTTATTATATGTTATTCCATAACAGAAGTATTTTTACATACAGCAGCGAGTTCAGAAGGCACATGGGCACGTACTTAATCCCTTCCTTGAACCACGACCAAAGTAAGCGGAGGGGAAAAGTCAAGTGAAGCCATTTGCATTGTAGCTAGGAGAATTAGCATAAAAATCTTGCAAATCTGTAAGCAAGCATGAAATTTTGCATGACCTCTCAGTTTGATATGAACTATTGATAGAAATCTTTAGCCACACAAAAATTCAGAATGGCGGCCATTTTCAAGATGGCCGCCATTTCCGATTCAATCTATACACCGATGTTGGGTATATCTTAAGCAACTGTGTGTAAAAATTGTGCAAATCTTCAATTTAGCATGACATTTGGTATAAACACTAAGTTTGATACACACTTTTGATAGTTAGTCAAAAATTCAAGATGGCGTCCAGTTACAAGATGGCCGCCATTTCTGGTCTCAGTTTATGTGAACAAGTTGGGCAGCTTACATAAGTATATATTATAATTTAGAAAATCAGTAAGGAAACATGCAATTTGGTATGAAAACTAAGTTTGATGTGCGTTTTTAATAAAACCTTTTAGCCACCCGAAGAAAGAAGATGGCGTCGATTGTTTTTCAAGATAGCAGCCGTTTCCGGTCTCAGTTTTGATGTCCAATGTTGGGTTTATCTTAAACTAGTATTATTTGGGTATTTTAGACGTGAGTATTAGTATATGTGACAATTAAGGCTTGTAGAGCTTAGAGTTATATATATATATATATACATATATATATATATATATATATATATATATATATATATATATATATATATATATATATATATATATATATATATAAAATATATATTTTGTGTGACAAAAATGACTTCAAACTTTAGAACTATGAACTTTGATTCCTCTAATTATTTTCTAAAATTAAAGCTTATTTACATGAAGAACAATACAATGTCTTATCTTATTTTGATATTAAAAACCTTACTGACTGATATGAACTTGAATGCATTTTTTGTATATTTTATTATTTCTAGCGATTGTAAATGCAAATATCAATGAAAGTTCCATTAACAACAAACTAAAACTAGAGTTGAATCCAAACAATTAGCTCACCATGTTAGGATTTTAAACAAAAGCATGAACTGATTGGATTTAAAATCGGATTATGAAGGATAATATAATTTATTTTTTGACTTCGTTTATGAAATTCAATTTTAGGAATCAACACTGATACAGAACACAGTCAAGATGTATCTAGGATGGTCATACTTGTAAAAAAACACACTGATGGTATGATTATTGGCATTTTCCAATTACACACTCATTGTTTCAGTCTCAGGACACGTTCGTCTATGAAGTGAAGTTAAATGAAGTTCTCATTATTAATTGCATGCGTGCATGTCACATTATTAATTGCATGCGTGCATGTGTGATCATATTTATCAATGGATGTTTGTTTTGCAAAAAATATAGGGCGATGCACAGAATTTCTTTGTACGATATTCATGATTGAAGAAGTTTTTAATGTGCCGCTTTTTACACTATTGATAAAGTGCAGATGCCAGATTGTACTGAATCGCAATTTGCAACGCTGAACATATATAAAAGCAATAGCAAATCCAACGCGAATTCATTTGTTTAGAAATTCTAATAAAACTTTGCGAATGTCGGTGTTGAAACGAATTCAAAATGAGCAATGAGCTTGCAAAGTATGCGGTTGTGATAGATGAAACGGTTTCCTGTTTTGATGTCATATGCATTCAGAAGAAGATGAGTGCATTTTGCAACTGACAAATATGATATATTGTTACATGCAGTTATGCGCCTTCGATTGCCTTAGTTTCATTAATTGTGGAACAACTTGCGGTATTTTGGCTTATGATTTGTATGGTGATTTCCGCGGAGTTCTTTCTGAAATACCTGTTAACTCTGCCTTGTTCTTCTTGAATGATTGGAGCTTTTATGAGTACATTCGTTTACCGACCCTGGGTGTCATATAGCTGAAAGTTTGATTATTGCAAGTGTCCCGTATAACAATATTGTGAGAGTAAGTCATTGAAAATATGTGAAAGATTGATAACAATGCTCACAGGGATCGAAAACAAAATAATACACATCTAGGAATTCAACCCAATGAACACTGTTACATATGTATTCTTAATATGAGAAGTATAAGAAATAAAACACGGTTTTTATACATATTTTGTGTTGAAAAGTCCCGCTAGCAATACTAAGTGTGTGTATTATTATGTCTGTTTTTAAAGATTTGTAACTAAGTTATGCATGCCACTTTTCCAGAGTCAACGTACTTTGGCCCCCTGTGACTTCTTTTGTGATCACACCTCTTCAATTTATTTAAATTACAAGTATTTCCAATAGGTTTACTGGTACCTCAGTACGTATACTTTTTCATTTGTAGTTATTATTTCCATTTGTTTGTGAACAACATCGTAAACGGTATTGAAGATATTACAAAATCACAAACATATTATATTGATGTAGAGTATTTTTACGGAAGTTCAAGAATAATACCTCCTTTCAGTCTATTAAGACACAACTAAACGTTACAACACATGTTTATTTAAATGTATTGAAATACACGAATCTACTATCATATGTATGTTTTCTGTATATCAAACTGATATTATCAGCAGCTAATTGCCACCTAGAATTATCCAGTGATGATTAAATCACGCGTGTCACCTATCACTGACAAGATGCGATTGACACATTTGAGGACACTTTATCCAAGATCAATGATTTAAAATAAACTCTTGTTTACATCTATTGATTAAAATATGTTTAGTTTTGAAAAATATTGTTTTGTTTTCGCAAATAGCACGATACTACACCTTGTTTGAAAAGGAACGTAACAATCCTTACTGCGAGTTCATGAAAATTGAGTCGTAACGTTATTATGAGGTTTTTCACTAGATTTATATTTTGGGGTCAGCGTGTCATTTGTATACTGCAAATCAATGAAACGATTGAATTCCCATGCACAACATTAAATGCTATCTTGGCTAATAGCTTGCAACCTTTATCTGAATATCACATGTTATAGAAAAGGACACCTTGATTTTATCATCACGCGTTCTATAAATTAAATATCTAAAACACAGATACTATTTGCATTATCTTATGCTTAGGTCACCTCGTCACATGAATGATCGCAGGTTGTAAAATCACCTGATATGCATATACAGGTTAAATGCTTGGACGTCAACAACACGTGTTTGTGGTTTTATCCGTATTTATCTTGATAAAGTCTATTGACGAGTGTTTACATCATTTATTTATCTCAAACTTAGATAGTTGCAATATAGATTGCCATTTTATCAGCCAAGTTACATATTCACTATAAAGCAATCTTCGGACTATGAGTTTTCATACTCTGCATTGATTGTAGGGCGTATGTAAACAGTACCAATTACAATAAAGTGCCAGTAAATGTCTTAATATGATCATACGTTTAATCATACCATAGTAAAACACCCAACGATACTTAAACAATATATGTGAATAAAGAAGTTCATATACATTATAAGGAGAGAAGTTCTGAATAACCCTGCTAGTATTTCAAACTCAATTAAAAGTCAATTAACAAGATTGATTACACAAAACTTAGAGTCAATAAATATAAGTCTTCAAGTAATGATGTTGCACCTCTAGATTTACAATAAACTATTATTAATAATCTTGAAGTTCAAACTAGTCTTTATGACAAAGGTGATGATTGTGGTTTATATTGTGTTATTTTTATTTTTTGGAAGGTACTGTCCAACAATTGATACCAAAAAAACCATAATAAGCGCACCCCTAGGTGTAAAATAGTTTTCTTTTTATATGCTATGTATACTTATTTATTCAACATGTTTTAACACAGCTGTTTATGTATGCCATACATGTGTGTGTATTGTCGTTATATTATAACTTAATTGTGATATATACGTACATATGTGGTTCACAATTATTGTGCAAATTGCGACAATTTGGTACAACGGTACAATATTTCACATCTAAATGTCAAAGAAGAATAAATTGTATCTTTTAAACATTCTTAACAACAAAGCAACCTAAATATTATTTGTTTTCATTAGTCTCCGAGTGCAAATACCTTGATTTTCAATAAAAAGTGTATACACAATTATGCAGCCGCCATTTTGGAAAACAAATGGCCGCCATGTTATAATTTTTGGTGGCTAACAGGTTTTTTTGGAAAGAGCACATATTTACGTACATTCATGGAAAATTTGGTGCTTGCTTACAAGTTTGCAAGATTTTGCTGATAAATGAACCTAAATCCCCAAGCTATTGTGGCCCAATGTTTAAGTTATATGATACATTTGAGTGCTAAATAAAAGCTTCTTTGTTACACAATAATTACGGGAAATACAGTTTTATAACATCTGACGGTAAAGCACATGTATTGTCCACTTGTAAAATTACATCTTCACTTATAAGTCGATTGTAGAAGTAAACTTAATTGATTGTTTTAAGATCTGCTCCGAATGTGCTATAGTAGTGAAGTGATTGAATCGTTCAGTTCTTTGCATACAATTTCCACTCAAAGTAACGTCTTCAAAACAAACAGTGAGTTGTATCATTTAAATTTCATTCATTTATGCAATAGTGTGTAAAAATGTTTTCGTTACCATTAGCTTTTTTCATCAAAATTAATTAAAGACAGTCTTGTTTTGAACCTTCTCAAATCTTAATGCTTTACCGTCATCATTATACCCGTGTGATTTTTTTCTGTCTTAATTTCAAATTCGGCAGTCGAATAACGTTTTAAAATATACATTTGCCAATAAGGCTCAGAATTAAACATCATTAAATTGCTTTCTTTTATTGAGTAGCATGCAATTTTTAAATGACTTTAACATTAAAAACACAGAAAGCGAATGGGTTAATATAATCAACTTGTCTCCAGTGTTTTTCAAATAGCAAGATAACTCAATTTATTGATAGAGGTGCAACGGACAATCTTGATGCTTTGACTTTGTCTGAAGACCAATGTTAGTAGAGAAATCGTTTAAAAATGAGGTACAACCAACACTCGTTAGTTTTTCATTTATTAGAATTGGTTGCGTTTTTTTACTGGCCATTTATTCGGCATTTATTGTATCTTAATTTGAAATACAAATATTTGATATAAAATCGATTTCGAGACAACTAGTTGTAATTATAGTAATTTATATAAGTATTATGTTCGAATCAGTGACACTAAGTGTTCTAACAGATAAGCACGTACAATAATTAGTTGCCAAATAAATTGTATACTGTGAATATTCAGTATTAAATTTACGAGAAATTGTATGTTTTATAATAAACATGGTTTCTCTAATATAAATGACATGACTCTAATGACTATATATGAATTGTGTCACTATTGCTGTTACCGCTACTGCTGCAATAACTGCTGCTTCGTCTGCTAAGACTACTGCTGCTACCGCCATTACTACTACATCTAATGATGCCACTGCTATTGATACCTATACTTCTGACATTGCTGCTGTGGTACCTATTGCTTCCATTATACTGCTGATCCTGCGTAATATGCATTTTCAACTGCTACAACTACTGCTTATTCTTCTACTACTAACGGCCACCGGAAAAACTTTGCGAAACCGAAATTTCGCAAACTTAAGTTCCCTTTTTCTTGAAGGTTTGCTTATTTGTGATAAAGTATAAGATAAAAGTCTAACTTGTGATTAATAATTGGTTATTTTTGCTTGTTAAATGCGTTTTCTTCACTATGAACTTTATTTGCAAAGTTGGGGTTCCCATGGGATTTTTGTATTTTCCCATGGGATTTTTCATTATCCCATGGGAATTTTGGTTTCTCCCATGGGATTTTTCTCCAGCTTTTTTATGGGAGAAAAAATCCCATGGGATTTTCAAAAACATAAAACACGTTCGTTTGTGCTTAGTTATCGATTTTAAGCATTGTTAATGCATTTGTGCTTATTTTCGTTCAATTTACTTTGATAGAAAAAAAATCCCATTTTTTTATGGGAAAAAAAAATCCCATGGGATTTTTTTCTGACTTTTAGAGATTTAGTCATGTAACCTTCAGAAACACTACCTTTTAACAAATGATGAGCATTTCTCGCGATTTCAACGCGTTAAATCGTGTTTTAAAAAAATAAAAAAATCCCATGGGATTTTTTTCCCATGGGATTTTTTTGTCCCATGGGATTTTTTTTCCCATGGGATTTTTTTTCCAATGGGATTTTTTTAAGGTATAAGTTTCTAAAAGCTATATAATAATAATAATAATAATAATAATAATGATAATAATAATAATAATAATAATAATAATAATAATAATAATAATAATAATAATAATAATCGTGCTCAATATGATGAATTTGTACTTTTAAGCGACTAACATTTTTATTCGAGCCGATCATCGAGTCCGAATGGTGAGTATAAGAGCAATTTACCAGTACAAATAAATCTCACTTGTGTAGAGAACGCTACCGTACTATAAAATAATCTTGATAATAAGTCATATCATTTCTCGACAGAAAATGAAAACAGTATCCATATTGATGTCAGCAATGTCCCCTGCTATGATAAATATTGACAAAATGAAAAACCTTGACAATAATTCCGTGTCGAATACGCATTAGATTATAGCAATCAAATTCATATAAGCATTGATAAGATAATATGCGAAAATGGGTCTTATGTCAAATACGGCCAGCGTAGCTCCATTCCATAATGTCCGGTATTAAGTCACGTCAAGTTTCGTGGTCGAATTATAGCATAATAATCATTTTCACATTACGCGAATCATATGAGTTTCCCTACATATATTGTGTTAACATTTATGTTACACTAATGTGCGATGATGAAAAGGGGATTTCGGTAATTCTACATTCGCCCGCCTAGTACCGAAATCCCCATATTTACGCCTTAAAGGGTCAATAGGTCATCGGTATGAATGGTTTTTGACTTCACATGAATGTTAAGGTGCAAAAAAATGATATTAATTTTAATTATTAAGCACTCTTGACAGCATTAAGTTGCCTCTCAGTGGGGATTTCGGTAATTCTACACTAGAACTTAAACGCGCGCCGGTACCGAAATCCTGCTGTACAAACCTTCAAGTGTCAACAAAATTATTATAGTGTTTTTTTCATTAGCAACCAGTGACATGTATTATCTCCCATTCGGTTACTTCTTTTGGAAAATAATTAGCGGGGATTTCGGTACTGCTACATTCGTACGCCCAGAGCCGAAATCACCCATGTTTACGCCAATCCCCCATATTACGCCTTAAAGGGTCTATATGTCATTATGTTTGGGTTTTGGCTTTGCATTAATGTTGATTTGTACACAATCATATTAGTGTTAATCATTTAAACACTCTTATCAGAATATTTTTTCCATTATTAAATAGTTTATTAATGTGAAAAATGTGTAAACGAATGTAAAAAAGGTAAAATGTACATTTAAAACATTGGTTACACAAAAGTATATGTAAAGCGTGAATGTGGATATTAAGAAATTAGATCCCTTTTTGCATGACACTGGCAGTATATCATTTTATCTTATATAAATAAGCCACATTTAAGACATGGATAAAATTAAAATAAGACACATTTGCATCTTTCATTTCTTGAAAAAAAAATAAGCACGCAGTCACATATAAATAAGATACATTGAAGACACAGAAAAAAATAAATAAGACACATTTGCATCTTTCACTAAATTTTCTTGAAAAAACATGTGAAACTGAAGAAAAACATTTATTACTGACACATTATTCTAAAAGTCGACTGACAACTTAAGTTCAAAGAGGGATTTACAATTAAATAAGATCCATTTTCGCATGATGCTGGTTGTAGAGCAAGCAATACATTTCTTACTGACACATTATTCTAAAAGTCGACAGGCAACATAAATTCAAAGAGGGAACCACAATTAAATAAGATCAATTTTCGCAGGATACTGGTTGTATAGCAAGTAGTCACATATTAATTACAGCTTGCATTAGTTGCAATAATTTTGTTAAGTGCGCGTGCTTCTGAACGTTCCGTTAAGCGAGAGTGTTGTCATTTTGTTAGTTTTATATTTTGGTATTATGTATGATTATTGCTTGTTTTGAATTTGAAATAAACGCTTTCTGGCAAATAAGCATCGTCTTAATTTTAATACAAATAATGAACATTTGACATACAAAATGTCCAATAACATACCGGCAATAACATTATATATATGTTAATTTCTTTGCATGTTTATACCGAAATTATAGCCGACATCGGCAGTTAGGGAAATTTGTGACACACTTTAACACATCAAACATGCATGATAGTTCTTTTTTCATATGATATTCCCCTGGTTGCTTACCAGTGTATTGGTGCAGTTGATAACCCCGCCGGGACTACAGTAGGGTGCTAATACACACGTGTATCGTGTTCAATACAATCGTCTTCATTTTAATACAAATAATTAACATTTGACATACAAAATGTCCAATAACATATCGGCATTAACATTATATATATGTTAATTTCTTTGCATGTTTATACCGAAATTATAGCCGACATCGGCAGTTAGGGAAATTTTGTGACACACTTTAACAAATCAAACATGCATGATAGTTCTTTTTTCATATGATATTCCCCTGGTTGATTACCGGTGTATTGGTGCAGTTGATAACCCCGCCGGGACTACAGTAGGGTGCTAATACACACGTGTATCGTGTTCAATACCCGATCCATGCTACAACGTGTAAGAACGGGAATTTCGGTAATTCTACCTTTTTAAGCTTGCGCACCTCTAATGGGCACATATCCAAATTTTCACTTTCACTTATTTCACTTAACTACATGCAAATTTGTAGGTAGGCTTTCCACGCTTAAAAAAAATAAACCGATTTTTTCAAAACCACCCTCACGCTCGGCTTTTGTCCAGTTTTTTTTCACCCCTGGGGTATATAAAAGTTCCATAATTCATTCAAATTTCCAAATATGGGCATGCAGTTGGTGTGTACAGATGCAGTAAAGGTGTTTAAAGTTTAAACAAGATGAAATAAGTATTCTTTTACAGACATTTATTTTTTACAAATTTTAATCTATGGAATAGCGCCATGAAATGTAAGTGATTTCAGCCAAGTAAAAATTGGGTCGGTTAAAAACAAAGTGTCATAAAATTCAAAATAGTATCATTTAAGTTATATTTTAAACTTAGTTTTTATAGAAACACTATATACAGCAAAAATACCAAAAAATAGATAGATTTACCGTTTACTTTTTGAAATAAAAATAAAAATGCAACATGCATCTTTCGTATTTTCAGCAGTAAATTAATCAATTTAGCCATAACGTTGTTTTAATTTTAAAATTGAAAGATGTGCATACAATTTTCAACATATTTAACAATAAACATAGCTTATGTGCTATATTAAATCAAATTACGTTAGAAAAGAAATAAAACGCGTCGCAAAAAGTATGCGATGTCGGCAGGAATCGAACCTGCGCGGGAAAATCCCAAAAGATTTCTTATTCATCGCCTTACCCACTCGGCCACGACAACTTCACATCTGTGTACTCTTAAATTAGATATATATAAGTAAACAGGTAAAAAGGCTCGCTAGATCTTTGAAGAAATCGCGAAATCGTATTTTTCAGATGATAATTGGATCAAAGTCAATATTTATAGTGAAAATAATGTAATATAAATTAATAAGTTAAACATATATCAAAATTCGATGTTTGAAAAAAAATAAAATGCATCTCTCGGAAATAAGCGATCATTGAAGATCGGCAATGGCTTATGTATGAAGTGAAAGGACAGTTGAAAGTGTCCATTTTGCACGTTAATGATTCTGATAATATGGTGACAAAGGCAGCAGTCCTATGTAGTATTGTGTTTGACCGGAGAGTAGCGTGATCTGTGTCGGTGTTGGGCGCTCTGAGGGCGCAATCCGGCTACATAGGTACATAGGAACCTCTTGTGGCTATAGTCCATGGATCGGGTTCGGCAGACAGGGAACATGTAAATTTGTATATGTATGTTTTATATCTTAATTACCTAAACGTATATTTATCCTGATTACTTATTTACTGAGGTTTGAGTTAGTCGCAATGATTGTAGATACGTTGTACTATATTTAGTAAGTATTTGGAGGACGAGTGGCACGGGCACGCGCTTTATTATCACTTATGCAAGGAACGCGTTTTGTTTATATACGTATTTTTGATATTCCGATAGGCTTAAGGGAGGTAACTTATTCAAGTAAAACGCGATATTTTTTGCGATAACTCTTGTTTAATTAATTACATACGAATATACAGCTAAATTTAAGATGATTTTTACCAGAAAAAAATTTCGGAGAAAGATATATTGAGATTTTGATATTCCATAGAATGCGAGTCTCCATATATATTTTCAATTGCAGGGGAGGTAATTTAAAAATTTTAAAGTCTCCGAATTGGTCTTTGTTGTATCTATTTACGTTTATTTTCAAGCTAATGGCGATTAAAAAAATAATTATTATTAGTATGTGCTCACATGGATATTGGTACAGATATATCGTGTTCATATAACTGTTACTACATCCATTTCATTCATCATTCAGGTCGGGCTACACAAATCACGTGAAGAGGCCAGTAGGACCTGTAAACAAACTCTCATACACACTCTTCACTCATCGTGGCGCTCTCGCATGTCTGAGGCGATATATAATACTGTATTCGCTGGTATTTTCGGTTGATATGTTTGATTGCTTAGGACGCAATGAATATAGTGTATTTATATTTAATCGAAGTGAGCTCATTGTTGTTTCTGGCGGTATTCAATTGCTGGTAATAGTTTCGCGATTAAAGATGTCGGTTCTCGGTTAGGTGTGGAATGTTCTTATTTGTTAATGTGCCAAGTGCTTAAAGGCGGTTTATCGCACTTTATTAGTCGGCGTTTCAAGAGAATGGGTAATAAATGCAAATCAGTAGGTGCTTAGAAGACTTAAGTACGGCAAGAACCACAACTCACTCTGCTAGGAACGATTACCACTGCCTGTCTGCAGCAGACGACAAATGATTCTGCTCTAGCAGTGAATGTATATACCAGCTTGTAAACGCCATTGGCCAGTCTAGTGTTTATCATTAAAATATGCACATATTGGCTGCTTTCATGGAAAACGAGGCTTAATGCACGTCAAATAAGATTAGCCTGTGCACAATGATAAGCATATGCAATGCGAACAAGCTAATCAAGGACGACAACAGCGAACAACTTAAGTGCCTTCAGCGCTTTGATTTATAATATACATTATGTCCTATGTTATATGGCGTATAGCTACTAATATATGTGTGTATAAAATATGTTAACCGTCTTTATTTTTTAAATAAATGAAATCATACTGAAACTCTACGAATTGAGGATTTACATGTTTTTATGAGCTGTCAAAGATTATTACGAACAACAATTATTATCTTTTTTAATGCAGACACTTTAAAAGACTGTGGGTGCGGACCCAGGATCCTGCGATAAATCAAACGGAAAGGTACTTTAGGTACTTAAGCTACGTTGAAGAAACTCGGACATTGTTGACGCCCTGTCTTCAATAAATACTGTTTTTGAGTGAGGTAAAACTTACAAATGTATTTGTTAGCCAATTGACGTGTATCGTGGTATTTTGAAATTATTTTTAAAATAACTGGGCTAAGCATTGGTTTCGGTAGAAAAGTACTGCAACAATTTCGCTAGATTTGAACACATTTTAACACTCCGCATTATGATATTTTGATTCAATTTTTCATATTTATACCAAGTGAGTTTTCATTTGACCGCCTTGCGGATACAGATCCATTAGCATGTGCTTGTGTATTATATAACAATTAATGAGTTAATTTACTACTTACAGTATCGTTATTTTCATCAACATCATCGTTATCATCGTTATCATCGTTATCATCATCATCATCATCAACATAATCATCATCTCATCATAATCATCATCATCATCATCATATCATCATCATCATCATCATCATCATCATCATCATCATCATCATCATCATCATCATCATCATCATCATCATCATCATCATCATCATCATCATCATCATCATCATCATCATCATCATCATCATCATCATCATCATCATCGTCATCATCATCGTCATCATCATCGTCATCATCATCGTCATCATCATCATCATCATCATCATCATCATCGTCGTCGTCGTCGTCGTCGTCGTCGCCCTCGTCCTCGTCCTGCTCCTCCGCCTCCACCGCATCAGCAGCAGCAGCATCGTCATCAGCAACAGCAGCAGCATTATCGTCACTATCACCAACAACATCGTTATGGTCGTCATCGTCGTGATCATCATCATCAGTGTCATCATCATCATCATCATCGTCATTGTTATCGTCGTTGTTCTCCTCCCCGTCGTCGTCATCGTCATCATCGTCGTCATCGTCATTCTCATCATGAACAATTTCAACAACCGTAAAACCTATCGCTCAGCTCATTTTTGCAGTGAATTCGGATGTTATATCAAATCTTTTTGATTAATAGAGTTTGCTGCTTAATGTATTAATAACTAAATAATAATGTTGATAATATTGAAAATAAATGGTTTCAATTTTATTTATCCGTTTAAGATGCAGTATTTGACCAAGTCAATTTGTCGCTAAAAGTATTCATTACACATTCAATCCAAAAAGCGTTACGAGTTGCTATTGAAACTATAATTGCATTCCGATAAAAATGGTGTCTGTATTAGGGCCTATTTAATTTCTACGCTTCATTGCAATTCATAAAAATATTTTTAAGGGTACCGGTATATCTAGACACACTCTGTTATCCAAACAATCCTTGTGATCATAAACAAATAAACAATGAAATATAAATAAAAATAGATGATAAAAAATGGTATCTTCCTTTTTGCTGTTGCTAGTTATCAACAGAGTAGCAAAACTTTTAAATATAAATTATATTCAATTCATAGCACGCTTAAAGATGTGAAATTTATCTAAATCTATAAGCACAAACATATTTATGTTTGTTAATACAAAGCTGTAGCAGTTTTCTGATTGCGCTTGAAAAGATGTGATTGTTGTTGTTGCATTAATATTATCATTAGTTTGTATTTCCAGATTAGGTATTCCACCATACATTTTGTTTTTAATCAGATGTCTTATAATTGGCATTGCAATATTTCAATAACGAGTAATCAACACAATTGACTTTATGTATTTTTAATTGTTTATCCATATTATCATTAACACTTGAGGGAAAAATAAGCTGTGTCATTTTTTATTTTTTATTTTACTTATGGTTCAGACAACTCTGCTTTTACTCTATGCCGTAATAATTATAAGTTTCCGTTCACTTAAAGATATTGTTTTTCGTGTTGGAAAATTTAAATACGAAAAATATTTAGAGACAAGTGTGTTATGTTTGTTTGTCAATTATTTAATTGAAGTAGAAATAATACATCAGTGTACATAATTTTATTGTGTTGTTACCTTCGTTCTTTACTTTAAAAATACAACTTAACAGCTTTGCAATCAACTGAAATAATATATAAAAAGTAAAAACAATAAACGTTTGGCTTTCTTAATACGATATCATTTCAAACGCTGTTGGAAGGAACCATTGCTTATTAGAGGTTTACAAGGTAATTTACCCAAGTACACAAATGTAATGGTCGATTGCCCTTAGGCATGATTCTGTTTTATTACTTTAATCCGGTTGTAAAAATGCATGACCGAAGGGTCATCAGATAAGCAAAAACAGGGCCAAAATCTGATAAAATAGCGCTGTTTAACTGACTGTACGAAAATCCGTATGTCCGAAAATTCAGAATCATGAAAACATAAATATTTTTGCTTAAAAAGGAAATGTAAGAAAATTTAGAATGTAAGAGAAAATACGGTGGTTTTATGGTGTTTAAATCGATTAGAAATAGCAAAACCTAAAGACATTATCTCAAGTGTGATTTTCAAAAGATTTTATATGAATGTACACACACGGTAAAACTAGTCTATTAAAATGCAATACCTTCATTGGTTCTCATGTTTTTAATATTTATTAAACATAGGTATTTGTGAACACTTGTTGTTATATAATATTGAAATGTACACGCATACTGAACATAAAATCATTAGCATAACGGCTAAGTTGGTTTTTACTAAGATTGCAATAGTGTTTATTTTATTATTATGAATCTTATGAGGATAATTTTGAAAGTATGACACAGAGTATCTGAAGAAGATATATACATAATCACATATGTTGTTGTTGTTGTGGTTATTGTTTCAATATTTTTATGAGTATCATACATTCAATGACGAATAGCTATTAATTTTTTCATACAAACACCATAATTATTATTGGATTGCGGAGATTAAACAAATCGATTCCCTAGTAACTGATATAACTGATACATTTTTTGAGCGACAATTTGAAACTAAATCTAGTATTATTTAAATTTGATTATTTTAATTGCAGACTTTTTTTATTAACCCCAATTAATGTGTACGCAACGTTTCTTTTATTTAAATCGCTGAGTACGAAGCATCAAGCTATTTTTTAATTAATTGACAGTGATCTTTAATGTATGTCATAATATAAATTGAAATCAATCTTAATTAAAGCTTGAGTGGTTGGTTTGTAATAAGTTTGGTAAATGTTGCTGTAGGATATGTATGCACAATAAATACTAACGCTCTGGCATATTGTAATGGTGATATGATTATATATTGCACAATGAATATGTGATGATGTTCTTGTGATAATATTGAGGCTATAATTAGTTTTTGAATTAAGCTAGCTAATTTCAAATAAGATACAAACACATCCCAATCCTAAAATTATCAGTAAGTTATAGTATTGTTTGCCTCTAGGCGCATAATTAATTGAAGGCCTAGTTTATCTGTTAATCCTCGCCCCATGTGGTGTCCCAGTGGGTACACTGATATTAATACACGATGTATTGGTCCACAATTAAATCTCTTATAAAAACATGTCTCTCAGGTGACTGAAAAATGGCTGTGTAGATACAACAAATACTACTACAACGGAGACTAAGATAATACATGTTACAATTAATTTGTCTTCCTTGCGTTCTTCTTATACGACAAACACTTCTAAAACAAAAAAGCAAAAAGCCGCTACTGCTACTGCTTCGGCTACTCTTACTGCTACTGCTACTGCTGCCGCTGCCACTGCCACTGCCGCTGCCACTGCCGCTGCCACTGCCGCTGCCACTGCCGCTGCCACTGCCGCTGCCACTGCCGCTGCCACTGCCGCTGCCACTGCCGCTGCCACTGCCGCTGCCACTGCCGCTGCCAGTGCTGCTGCTGCTGCTGCTGCTACTGATAGTGCTACTGCTACTGCCACTGCTACTGCCACTGCCACTGCCGCTGCTGCTGCTACTGATAGTGCTACTGCTACTGCTGCTGCTGCTGCTGCTTCTGCTGCTGTTGCTACTGCTACTGTTACTGCTACTGATACGGCTACTGATACGGCTACTGCTACTGCTACTTCTACTGCTACTTCTACTGCTACTGCTAGTGCTACTGCTACTGCTACTGATTATGCTACTGCTACTGCTGCTGCTGCTGCTGCTACTGCTGCTGCTGCTGCTATTGCTACTAATGATAATAATTCTCCTTATACTTCTCTTTCTACTATTGCTAGCGATGCTTCATAATTTATTTTTAAATGTATCATTTTGTTAAAACAGGAAAGAACTGTTATATATATTTTCTTAAAGGTGCAAAGAATCTAAACTTTTCTGCGATTAAAGTTTTATTTAACTGGATTAGTATAGGCCACATAACAGACGCTATTGTACTGATTTGTACTAAACACCATTTTGTCATAATCAACAGTTTTAACATGCCGCAGTTTCCTTGGAAGTTAACCTTTGATTGGAGTTATGTATAAAACATTAACAAGGTATTTGTTGACAGTTTGTTCTCTCACAATTATATATTAGTTGAGCCAAACGTGTGATAAAGATCCCTTTTGGGGTGGCGATAAATACTATTTATATTGTTCAACAGTGGGAGACTGAGAAAACATATGTTACAATTAATTTGTCTACTTTGCCTGCTTCTTCTTTATATATTTTTCTTGCTAATCGTTTAAGTTTAGTTTTAGTTAAGTAGGTATATCAATTTACATTTTTTGATAGATATTTATTTGGATAGTAATAGTATGTTTTATTTGACTTGACATCATTGAACCGGTGTATTCATTGATAAGATCGGGATCTCCACAGGTGTTTAATCTCGATTGTTAGGTGGGGAGAAGGGTCCGAATGATAATGTTGTCGTCGGCTTACGAATCACATTTCACAAGTTTTAGACAAATATGCATACGTTATAAACCTAATTTAAGTATTACATAGATAATAACTTATCTTTATTTTGATGAACTACGTTTAAGGTATAAAACTATAATTATCTATGTGTTGTGTGCCGCATACATACCATCTTGCTTTTTTAAATTTGATCACAACGGTCCGAAGTCATAAACATTCATTATGCATGGTTGCTAAAGCACAGTGTATACTAACTAACCTATGTTTATTGTTGTTTGCTAGGTTTGTTTTTTTTATTGGGGGGGGGGGGGCTTTTATAGAAGATTTCAACTAGTCCTTCAATTAACGAAAAAAAAAATATTGGTATAGGAAATATAAAAGAGTAATAGACAGCTTCATTCATGCTGTTCTATTATGGTGTTTTAACGCATATAATTATGTATGGTTGATGAAGCACATTGTATGCTACCGATGTTTATTGTTGTTTGATGATGATGTTAAGTTGGTGTTGTTGTTGTTGTTAATGATGATGATGAGGAGGAGGAGGAAGAAGAAGAAGAAGAAGAAGATGATGATGATGGTGGTGGTGGTAGTAGTGACGACGACGACGATGATGATGATTTTGATTATGATAATGAGATTTGAATTAAATTAATGCGCAAAGATTTTTCTTTTTAGCGGCCAAGTGCAGATATCTGCGCTCGGCCGCTGTAAGGGTTATGTAATATTTGCAATCTACATAGGAGTCAATAGCAGATACCAAGCACCATATGCTTATGAGAAACAAAAGCAAAATATTGGCAATCGCTGAAATCTCGAATATGACTTAATCATTTTATTAAATGAAAACCGGTAACTATTTTAAACGGTTATTATATTGCAACAACTTAGCGTTGTTTATCCAAAAGACCATTGTTATAATAACAGGGACGTCAATAGGCCAAACTATTCAGGAAATATGATTTGAGTCGTCAAGGATAGATTTTGAGATCAATGTACGTCCGATGAGATGTAAAGGGAGTTGGAGGCGTAGGGACAGATTCGTTCGAGTACGCGATCATTTGAGAACAAATAATGTTGAAGCTTTATCGGAATTCCGGAAATTTGCGATCGGTACCGATTTTTCCTGGTTCTTTTTTATTGATTCTGATAAGTTAGCGGCCGGCACGGACATGAATATTAACTGACGAAAACTTCTTCGCTACTTTCCGAAAATCTTCGACATGTTGCAAATATCCGTAATATTCCGCATTGTACTCACCAGAAATTGCAGCTAGAAAGACTACAATAAATCAATTAGCTACGGCTCGGGCGGGGATTTACCTTTTATCCCTGTAATGGACCTAATGCCCCAGACTACCGGCTATTTTTTCCGGAATTCAAACTTGATACACTTGATATCCCTGAATTAAATATTTATATCCGCAATTTTGATCTCTAGAGTGCTGACTGTTAGTATTGTATTTGACTGGAATGACTGTCGATTATGTGTTTTTAAGATTAAAACAAGCTTACGAAGAACTTTGTGTTTGCTTTTTTGTAAGCTTTCTTTTTTAAAATGTATTGTCCGCCACGGACGCAACAATTGACCAAATGTACCAGATTGTGGTCTCTTTAAAGTGCTATGTGTTTACTGCCGTGATATCTTTAACAAACTACACATTATTGATCGTGGACGTTTTATACTCTTATTGAATTTGTTTCCCCAAAATATGCTCTTCTATTAGTAGATGTTTAGGTGACGATGTTCTAATTATAGATCTTACACGGCCAAGAAACACTAGATAGGTCTTTGCAAAGAGAGCTGTTGGATATCGTGAATGCGTTCAATGTGGCCTCTTTATTTCAAAAAGCTATGTGCAATGTTTTATGGGGATTTCTATCAAATTGCCAATTGCAAAATTTGATTTAATTCATTCGGACCTACAAGCGGGAAACTTCTTCATTAAAATTCAATGGGCTTTTAAGAAGTTCGTTGAAAGGCCAAATTTGACGTTAAACAGCAACGCCGAAAAAATTGCTACTCAGTCTTATTTATCACTTTTTTTGTAAGATTTACCAGTAGACGTTCTTCAGTGAAATTAAGCAAACACACAGTGCCGACAAATATGGAAGGGTATTTAGGTAAAAATTACATCTTCTTTGTGACTGTGTCATGATTCTTGATGGTACTTTCAATTAGTATGTAGACACCTTTTCATGCTTGATGACACTTACATCTTGCCTGATGTCCAATGTCTATTTACATTCTGCTTAATGGTATCATGCATGTGTACAGATGCAACATTTTTGTTCGTTAATTGCATGCTGCATATGTGTATGTTAGTTTGTGCAGAGAGACTTGTGCAATAGGCGCAGTGCATAATGGAATCAAATATTAATGCGTTTAATAAATTAACGCGATGGTAAGATGTGAGTTTCACCCAAGCACAAAGCAACATACTATCATGCATGATACAATGATGTCAATTGACAGTCATTCCGAAATGCTACGGAGGACTACGGAAATTTACGGCGTATAACGGAAATTTTATGTTATAGGAGAAGTTGCGCACCTTTGTAAGATATTTGCTACTGAACCGAAATTAACCGCGTGTTTGTAGACTTAACTTTTTTTTGGTTAATGACTAACCATAATTTTTGTACAGTAATTTACCTTCAATAACCAAAGAAAGTCTATGGATATATTTCAATATATGCTACTAATGCATGTATGCAGAGCTCCAGATAAGACGCTTAAAGTCGTAAAAAATTGAATTAAATTTAGTAAAAAAGTAGACTTAAATTCTGTGCGTACGGTTACACATTGGAAAAATAAAATAAGAATTCAAAATGTGTGATCATTCGTAAAACTCAATATCAATGCATATAATGTAAACATTTTATCAATGAGTTCCCAGTCTAGGCCCTCATTACAATTATGAAATCAACAGCACTTTAACGTTATTATGAATAACAGACCATCTTTACAACAGTCGAAAAGCCGAACGTTTTCCATTATCTGGTCCTTTTATCGCAAAAAGTCTGCTGTAACCCGGCAATTGTCATGAGCTCTTCTTAGACTATAAACCTAAATGCGGATGTGCCAAAAATTATATTTACCTGAACAAAAATAATTAATAATAGACTTTAAGGCTGGATTATTATAGAGTGTAAACCAAGATTTTGCTGAAAAAGTTATCTGGAACTTTGCATGTATGTTGAGAGGAAATCGATTACATAATTTCAAATTTACTAGAGTATTTTTATATTGCATCACATAAAATGCTATAAAACTATAATATTGAAGTGCACATATAAACTTTATTATAGATGGGTAGGTATTTCGTGTCAATCTCTTTCACATATGAAAGAGCTGTTGGTCATGCTGCTTTAAGTACATATAGATGCATGACACAATTTAGATTAAGCAAAATAAAACACTAGATATTTGCCAAGAGTCAAATATATACGAGCAGTAAGAGCGTAATCGTGCACAGCGAGACTTACTCATGTAGAATTGAAACTCTTATTGCTTTCTTTCGAAATAATTTCATGTGTCCGATCTAATATGCAATATGCCCGGTGTTTTTTTGCGAATTAATGTTCCGTTTTAGATCCATAATTAACGAATGCCTCAATATTTTCAAAAATTAACACCGGAATAATGTTCACCGACATTTTTTCATACAGATTGGATATAAATATTATAGAGCTTAACAAAAATACATTAAGCCCTGTTCTCCCGGCACACGTGCTGGACACACAGGTGGTTAGCGTGTGGCTATGATAATAATTAGTGAAAACATCTTTTTGAATGATAAATAATCATATTAAAACGAAAAATCAAATTTTCTATAAAAAAAAATCACTATCGTTTTATATATAACATGGTATCCAACTCGAAATCATCCGAAAACGGGATGCATCGTTTTCAGCAGCCATTACTAAATTAATTTTGCAGCGATTTTCATGACCCGGTCTTATTCAACGCAGATATGAATTTCCTTTTAGTAAATGTATATATATATTGTTATATTTCTACACATGCTGGGTCAAATTTTAAGAAATAAAGCTATACATACTTCGCTTGACCCAGTTGTGATCGATCAGACCGTATTTATGAATGAAATCTCCAGTTGTAAAGACACAACTCCGCATTGGAGCAATGAAATCACTCTTGTGTTTAAAATGTCAGTTGGTTGAAATGTATGTAAACAAAGGATTGAAAATGCGCTGGACAGTTAGTTTTGATGCATAATTCTACGGCAAGCACGGTAAGAATGTTTTTTTTCATACGTTTTATTGAATTATGGTATCGAGGTTCGTGAACTTTGCAGGGAAAATGCCCTTTTCCCCGTGAAGATTTCAGTCATGAATACTGTCTGATCGATCACAGCTGGGTCACGCGAGCTGTGTATCGTGTTATTTCTTAAAAGTTGACCCAGTATTTGTAAAAATATTGCAAGACATATACATTTCCAGAAAGGAAATTTATTTCTGCGTTGAATAAGACCAAGATCGTGAAAATCGCTGCAAAATTGATGAAGTAATGGCTGTTTAAAACGATGCATCCCGTTTTCGGATGATTTCGAGTTGGATACCTTGTTGAATATATATTTAACTTATTTTTTTTAAGAAAAGTTGATTTTTCGTTATAATATGATTACTTATCATTCCAAAATATGTTTTCACTAATAAGTATTATAGCCACACGCTAACCACCTGTAGCTGGACACTTTTAAAAAACACTATACAAATTCAAGTACTTATGCACTTAATTTATTGTAAACAATGACGGTTGAAATCCGTGCGTGGGAATTTTTCTGGTAACCAAGAGCGACGTCAAAGTTCATGACAAACCTGTTTATATGACATTTATTTATTGTTTTTTTCCAACTTGATTGAAAATTATGTTTTATTATATTTTAATACATGTAGATGAAGTAGTTGTTTTCTCAACGAGGAGTACAATAGTTGTACAGTACTAGACACGAGTACTTGTAACTTTCAGGTTTCTCTTTATACCACAGACATTATATAGTCATAAAACGATAAATATGTGTTTATAGAAATTGTAATTATAGCATGGTAAACAGACTAGAGAAATCTGAAAGTTTCACGCACAGGTCTGTGGCAATGGGGGTTTGGGCTACTTTATAAATATGAGGTCGATATGCAATGCACATCGGTAGATTACGTCTACTGTAATTATTTGGACTAGGGAAGGGCCACAATTCCAACACATCAGCCCCGTTATGTTCTGAATAAAATACATGTATAATTTCTTGAGTGCCAATTGCATCTTATAAATATCAAAAACATTCACGGCAGTCAATTCATTGTGTAAACCTACTGGTCTTCATGGCAATAATGAACGTATTTAGTTTAATGGAGATTATATAACGAAGGGATCTAATTCAGCTTATTCAGTTTACTAGTCAAAATGATTCGGATGTTTTCGCTTTTTTTTCCGAAAAGTAATTTATTCAACATACGGAAAATAAACGCGCGCCACCTGTTGTCATAATTTAGTAACTTGCATTCTGCTTACTGCCTGTTGCTAACTGCCGTTGTTAATGACGCTTAGTGGCAAAACCGAGTATGAATGGTTTCAGGAATAATGAACACACAAACATTGGATAGTCACCAAGCATGTTGAAACAATCATCAAGTATAACCGATAGAGAACAAGCATGTTGGAACTGTCATGAAGCATGTTAGAATAAACATCACGCATAATGTAAATATTCATCATGAATGATATAATGTTGCAGCAATCATCAAGTATAAACGAATAGACAACAAGCATGTTGGAATTGTCATAAAGCAAATTAGTATAAGCATCAGTCATAATGTAAATATTCACCACGAATGATGTAACTTTTACCTAAATATCCTTCCATAGACATGTGTTGTTACTAAAATAGACATAGAGATTTCTGCATTGGGAGTGACCTAATCATACTGTGCTTTAGCAGTATTACGGAATACCGTTAGTGCCATCGTGGTTACACATTAAAATCCAGAGGGCGAGAACGCGATAGTACGATGGCGACAATGTGACAATACGATGATGACAGGGTGACAATACGATGGCGACAATGCGATAGTACGATGGCGACAATGCGAGAACGCGATAATACGATGACGACAATCAGACAGTGCGATGACGACAGTGCGACAATACGATGGCGACAGTGAGATAGTACGATGGCGACAATACTACAGTTCGATAGTGCGATAATACGATGACGACAGTGCGAAATACGATGACGACAGTGCGACAATACGATGGCGATAGCCGACAGTGCGATAGTACGATGGTGCCAATGCGATTACGCGATAGTATGATGGCGGCAATTCGAAAATGCGATGGCGACAGTGCGACAATACGATGGCGACAATGCGATAGAACGATGGCGACATTGCGATGATACCACGGTGACAGTACGATATGACTATCGCATTGTCGCCCCCGTACTATCGCACTGCCGCCATTGTATTGTCGCACTGTCGCATTGTTGTCATCGTACTAGCGCGTTTTCGCAATCGTACGAACGCATTGTCGCCATCGTATTGTCGCACTGTCGTCATCGTACTTTCGCGTTCTCGCATTCTCGCCCTCTGGATTTTAATGAGTAACCACGGTGGCCCTAACGGTATTTTGTACAGTAAAGTGCGTAAAATCTGGTTTGGAATAACAATTTATATGCCGAAAACAGATGTTGAAAACCCAACTTTGTTTTATAAGTAGTAGTCTAAATATACAATGAGTTTTCCGAGCATTAAATAAACATATTAAAATAAAATTCATGTTCGTATCGGTTGAAGTTCTTGTTAATAGTAGAAGCAAAGAACACAATAAAACGCTGATTGGGCTTACTAATTTGAGGCAAGAACAAACACATCGCGCTATTATATATAACATATAACGCGCATCCGCAAAGTTCGAGCGCCCGTCTCGGTGCCGTCGTTTCCGGTGAAAGTTTCGCACAGGAGCTACCGAGTTTGGATATGAGACCACGAATCATGGCTTGACTTTATATATCAGTCAGCGTAGAACCTGACCAGACTGCGCGGTTTGACAAGCTAGGATGGACCAACTTTGGCCGCATATGACATAAGACCCATTTTCGCATGACGCGGGTCATCTGACCTTTATAATGTGTATATAGCTTTGAATGGAATTTGCACATAGTTTTTGGCATGGACTTATTGTTATGTTAATGTGTTGCACGCTTTCAAAAGCAGAGGGCATATATAAGATCAATTATACTACGGAGTTCATTTTCTGTTGCAAAATGAAATGCAATAAAGATTGTTACTCAGCGGTGTGTACAGTATGACAGCGTTGTCTGTCTGCGATGCATTTATACTGGTTCTAAGCTGGCATATTCACCAATTGGACTCAACCATCTGCTCGAACAAGAAATGATAAGTTCTACTAGCATAAACCTTTAATTGTAACTCATTTTAAAAATAGTCATGTTATTTATATTATTCAATTTATTATTCAAAATTATAATTATTATTTCCTTTATTGTTGTTTTTCGCATTAAGAAACTTATTCGGCTTACGAAACTGAAAAATCCCATTGGAAAAAAAATCCCATGGGATTTAAAATCCCATGGGATTTAAAATCCCATGGGATTTAAAAATCCCATGGGATTTTTTTTTTAATTAAAACACGACTAAACGCATTAAAATATCGTAGTTGTTCATCATTTCATAAAATAGAGTTATCATGATGAAGATCATTATTATTACCTGGCAGTGAACAACTTCTTTTAATTATAAGCCGCTCAATAAGCCGGCGGAAAATGTCTATGATTATTTACAAAGTTAATAGTTTTACTTGGAGCCATGTAATAACTGTTTATCTGAAATTAATAGTAACAGTTTGGTTTTATGGCATCGTTCAGTTGATCAATTAGAATTAAACTTGTAAGATAATTTGAAAATGATTTTTTTGCATATTCCTAGCTTTGACAAAATTCTTTAGTCGAGATATTATTTTGAATATGAATAAGTTGCGTTTGAAATGTGATTGGGTAAATATCAGGTTTCCTACGAAGACAAGCGCCTTTTGCGTATTGTTAATTAATAAATATATATTTGTTCTTACAGCGGATATTTTCATTAGTAGGGAAATTATAAATTAACTCTATTTTAAGCCGACATCTCTTTTGAAAGTAAACATAATTCTTACAGAATAAATGCCACAATTTCGTTTGAACTAACCTTTTTGACATATAACCATGAATGTATGATCAGGCATTTGTAGTTTTCTTCCTTCGTTTCCTTTAGCAATAAAACACCATATTGCTGTCGCCTCAGATTCAAACACTACGTCTAGCCTATCGCTGTTTATACCAGCCTATACGAAAGAAAGGTTATACTAACTAGAAGGTTTTAATACCATTATTTAAAATTTGTTAATACAACTTAATTTAGAAAGTTAATTCTCCAATATGTGATTAACCGATATACTGCGCGAATATTATCTTTTACAGATAGCGACCGCAAGCATATAAAATTGTTAAAAAAATAATGACATAACGGACGCTTTTAATCGAGTTTGAGTTCTATAATATGACAGGTGTTAATTAACGCCCATAGCTGATTTATGATAATAGGAGTTTTCAAATTATTTTGATCAGGTATAAAAGGTGTAACAAGGTTTTTGATTCCAACACGGCTTCAGTTTGGACATAATCACAGTATCACAATGATAAACGTTATGACAAAGTATCATAATAACTTGGAATAAGGTATGCAAGTGACCACTTAAGTGTTAACAAGCATGTTTTTCATTTGACCAAGTGACCTAGTTTTCGACTCCCATGGCATAGATTCGATGTTGGCCGTGGTATCAGAAAACAGATAATCTGACGAAGTTTCATTTAACATGGGCAATAACTTTTACTTATAGAAGGTTCAAATTATATATGTTAGTTTGTAATGCTTACCCCTCATTATTCAATTTCGAACTAGACCTTGATGTCAATGTTCTCATAAAGTTTTATAAAGTGTTGGCATAAAAGTAACATCAAGAAAAGTCACGAGTATTTTTCCGTTTTACCTAATCTATATGAACCAGATTCGGTTTCGAACATATTTATATATAATGGCACGTATGCAGTGACCAAATTTCATTAAAAAGATTTGTCTGATCAAGTTTCTCAACTTCTATTATGTTCAAAAGCCTGTTTGTCAGTTTGACCATTTGACCGATGACCAAGTTTCAAATTCGACCTAAATAATATTGGGACAAATGTTCTACATTTGATGAAGATTAGGCGATTACTGTTTCTTTTAATGTGTACGAAAGCTTTTACCAAGACGCACAAAGCATGAGCAACGACAGAGAAAGGCGATCACATCAGCTCACCATAATTACGTTGTGCTCATGTCGTCAAATATATACCATTTTTGCTAATGTGTTTATTTTCGATTACAACAATTAACGTTTATATATGTCTTTGCTTCATTTACTGCACAATTAACATTTAATTTAATGTGTATAACAACGAGAATTTAAATTTCGCAATAATAACATTTCATTGTTAAACAAATACGCTTTGAAGTCATATGAGACATATCAGTAAAATAATATGCTGTTCGTACATTTATTCCGTGTTTAACGTGTTTCTTTTATGGCCGATACAATTTCCTTTTTTCTGTACAATTCAACGGCGCTATTTCTGTGCTTAACGTATTGCTTCAACTTCCGAACATTCGATGTTTACTAGATGAATGCATTTATATAATCCGCGAATATCGAAAGGAAATTCGATGTGTATAACGATATAATTGGCATCATCATTTTTCAAATTATGTATGAAAATGTAAAATCATTATTTCCTACCTGTATCGCAGTTTCTATTGTAAATTGTTTTCCGTCTTTTCCCCAGGCATCGTGAACAGTTAAAACATAACGGAACACTTTCTCATCCTTCACTAATATAACGTAATCTTTTAATCTCTTCAAAAAAGTATCTTTTAAATATTTAATTGCCATTGCGAAAATTTTCAATGCAGAGTAACTTCTTCCTTCAGAGTCTTCTACTAAGAACTGGCTTGGCGCACCCTAATTTAAAACAAAAACAAAACAAAAGTCATCATAACAAGTGGTCCCTCCGTTTAATATGTGATGATACTCCAACAACGATTTAGCCCTTTTATCGCAACTTTTTTTAAAGGCTCTTTTTTATTGATCAAATAACTAACAACACAATTTAGACATATTCACCGTAAAGACCTTCCAAAAAAGGACAAGACAACCGTAGATATTCGAGAATACAGTTTTCCGTGTACTCTTCAGAACATGAAGAATCATGACGCAGTTAAGAAACCTACATAATTTTTATGTAATGCATTAGCGACATGATCCCTTACGTGTAGTGATTCTAAAAACAATAAGATAAAGCAATGGTTCCTAAGCACTGCTTCTGTCTAGATATGAATATAATTTTAAGTTATTACATAGTTGTTAAGCTTTGTGAAAGTCAATGAAACAAAAGGCAGAATACCAAATACACATTTATCGTAGCAGTATATGTATTATTACAATATCCTTAAAACTGTTTGAGGTATAGTCGCACATTAGCATCAGCCAGCTAGAACTTACAACTTAATATTAAACACGTATGACCTTATATTATATGCTGTCTATCAAATACCTTCATTATTTAATGACTCATTTAGATCGTTTCAGTAGTGTTAGTGTCATACTTAGAAAATGGAACATAAAGAGGAACAAAAGCCCATTGGCCAGATTTACAGATGGATTCGATCAACTTATATCAAGCGAGCACACCTTTTATAAATATCTGCAAAGGCCTATTGCCATATTATTTATTTGACTCATATACACAATCTTGGGTATTTTACTCAAAGAATTTCCAAAAGTCTGAGCATTTTTTAAATTATAGATTGACTGCAATTTGTGGATTGTTTTCTACAATGATATTAATTGTGAGAACTTTTGCAAAGACACTTTGAATGCAAACGTGTCGATTTAGGAATAAGAACTTTTTTCATGAAAACACTATTTTTAAACTGGAAGCTTTATTTGTATCAATTTTGTTCTGACAATGGAGTCAAAATTCAGCTTCTCCTAAGTGCCCACACATTACACAACTATGTTTATGACGATGTCGACTTAACAGGAGACTTTGTCGTTTATTTGAAGTCAGAGTTATGATATATACTACGCAGCCCGACAGCTTCTTGGTTCTTTTACAGTGGGTTCTATTAATTTTGAAGACGACAGAAACAATGCCCGCGTAAACAAATAACGTTGAAACCGTATATTTGTTTTATTTTGTTCCGACCACACTCGAAACCAATGAAGTAAAAGCGGTAGGTACAATCCTATATTAGTAATATAGAAGCATACTTCTGCATAAGCTAGGTATTGTTATATGAAATATTAACCAATTCTACCAAACAAGCAAATTCGTTGATGTTTCTGGATGGGTGCAAATCTCTTGAAATACATTAAAAAATCCTTTAAACATAATTCAGTGTAGGACTATTGTTTTATTCATTTCATTTCTCCTAATTATATACAACCATGAAGTTTAGTGAAGAAATCTTGTATCGTATCTGATATATAGCCCTGCAACGTTACATCATACAAGATGAACAAACGGCAATAACTCTTATTAAGGAAAGTGTAGGGTTTGTGTCATTGTGCACGGCAATTCTCCTCAGTTGCAATTCTCCTCATTGATATCAATACACCCATTATGTCTATGTTATCTGAGATATAGCCATGAAAAGATACATAACACAAAAACAAAGGGCTATCACTCCTATTTAAGAAAGTGGGGGTTATGTGTCGTGTGCATTACACTACTCCTTATTGATATCTATACACCCATGAAGTTTCATGTTGGTATCTGTATAGCCCTGAAAAGTTTGTGACAGACGGACAGACGGACGGATGGACTGACGGTCAACGTCAATTCTATATCCCTCCGCTTTTGGTGGGTGATGAAAATAATCAATAACTTTGTGTCCACTTTTGCATAAGATTATCGGATAGTTTGGGCGAAACTTTAATCGATTTCGCGCAATGAAAATGTCTCATGAAACTTCGTTATCTAAGCAAAACTATAATGTTTCGTTCAAATTGTACGTTTTAACAAAAGTATCACTATTTGTTATCCCGATAGCAAATGGTGAATTTATTGTTGTCCTAAACTTGTCATGGTTTTATATGTTGGGTTTTGCATATTTTATTAACAAAAAGTATTGAACCTTCTTAAGTTTGTTTTCTCTCAAAACTTAATAATATGTCATGATAAGCATATGTCTAAACGGCACACCTACGATTTTTTTTATTTTATCCTTTCCGGTGGTTTATAGAGAAATATCAGTGAATTAAAACTGATAATCTCACTGTTTCAAACAGTGAAAATTATCAGTGAAAATTATCGATAATTTTCACTTTTTACTGTGAAATGACGTCGTTTTTTGACAAAATGACGTCATTATCAAAGCAAAAGTTTAGTTAAACTCTTTAACAATGTATATAAACTGTGAAAAAAGCATTAAATAAAAAGAAAATTGGTTGGATTCGGTGGAATATCGATTTTAATTCACTCGTGATAATAGAAAATATATATTTTCACTCGTGGCAGCGCACTCGTGAAAATATTATTTTCTATGATCACTCGTGAATTAAAATCGATAATCCACTGAATTTAACAAATATCCTCTATATGTTCTGCAAGTTTTTAAAGAAAAGCCATTTTGTTAATATTGAGAATAATATACGTGCCAAGTAAAGTTGTTCGTTTACATGGGTAAGTTTTTTAATGATCTCTTTTCATATAGACCGTGTAGGTATTTAAAAAAATAGTTTGCTATGTATAGTCATCTTCTTGTTAAAAACATGCATTTTCAAAAATATATGAATCGTTCGTGGAAAAAGATAAAAGATTATCGTGAAATGTTTTAACATGTTCTATGTAGTTTTAGTACACAGTTTTAGTCACGAATGCAAACATTTCCACTTAATATGGAGATTAAAATTGAAAGTTGCGATGTTCCATAATATATATTGATATTTAAATGACACATATAAAGGTATCTTATGCAGCAGTATGCCACCATATATTACAAATAAAAAGGGTGCCAATCGTGACTGATTATATTTAAAAAATAGATAAAAAGCAAGTAAGAACGTTTTGAAATCAAAACTTGAAAGCCACAAAATTGACTTTAATAAACCGTCCTTCAATTAAGCGTGACAGCGTCATTCAAAGCTAAAAAGCTAAACTGTCAGACCGACAACGTGAGATTTGACAGGTCTGCATGATTGGGTGGCAGTATGGTCTATGCCGAAGTAATATACAATTAGAAGCTGTTACTAAATTTTCGATAAAAGTACTTAGAACAACGACTCTAGAGCATTTCGACAACTTTCAAGCACGAACACGTGTTTTGTTGCTATTTATTTTAGTATAAACGTGTGTTCATAGATTAGGCAAACCGATCGCATGGGTAAGAATATATTTACTATCACAGTTTGACTTAAAATCTAACCTATATTTTTATTAGTATGTCTTAAAATAGCATTACTAGTTCAGCTAGAACTGGGCTTATTTTTTTTTTTCAAGCGATTCGAACTATCAGGGGTTTTTCTAGCCAATTTAGAAAAGGGAGTCTGGTCCAATTGGGATTTTTTAAATCGATAAAATGGCAATTTTGGATTGTTTTTCAACAAAATGGGCAAAATGTGGATTTTTTCATAAAAAAATATTGACACATCAGGCCTTTTCCTGGCCAAAATAATTCTTAGACACTTCTTTCTAAAAAAAAATTTTTTTTTTTTGAAATTTTGATGTTTATTACAATTTCGGTTTAACATCGGGCCCGTTTGCTTTAGGATCAGGTCCGTTATACGGCCCTATTTATTTAGCAGCAAACTCACTGACTATAAAAAATTATATCACATAGATTTTTGCAATATTTACTTTGTCGTAAATTGTTAAATTGTCATGAACTCGAAAGCTATAGATAAGAACAAAAGTAAACTTCTCAGTAAGAACGAATGCATTATTTAAGTGATTAATAAACGAAGGGTGTCATTACCGCTTTAAGTAACTGCAAAACACATTCTGATGATCGTTGCTCTATATGTTGATGTTTTCACGATAACCAATACCGGTCTGAAAACATAACTTTATGCACAAACTCATGATACACATGTGCGAATTACTGATTCCTAACGCCCAAATATTACGAAAGGCTTCTTACCTTCGTTATCTTCATATTGGTTTTAAAACGTCGAACAAGTCTCCATCGTTTATGTTCGTTTCTTTCCACGAGTTTGATATAATGCTTTTCTGCTTGGTTTCCAAATGCGTAAAACTGTTCATATTTATCGATCAGTAAGCTTGTTGTTTCCCACAGTATTTCAGTTAACATTCGGATTGGTTTGTTTCGGTATGAAAATGCATAAAAAGGATTTAGTCTCCCCCAAGTGCAGTACTGTCACAAGTAGATCCTCCATTCTACTCCATGCGTAGTAAATTAAACCATCCCTAAATCCAACAACAATTAATCAACAAACAAGTACATGAATTATTTTTGAAGCCTGTGGAAATTAGTTAAAAGCAAGCTTGAAAAAATGCAAATTCATTTCTATTTCCGGATTTTTGAATGCATAAGAATGTGAATTTTAGATACTATTTCCTTCCATAATTTAATATATGAAGAGAAATACAGAATGCTTAATCTAGTTTCGTTTTAGTAGTACCACTGGGGGCTGACGAGGTCAAAGCGTAGTCCGTTTCGCTACGACGTCTGGTATATGTTTTACTACGAAAACATTGATTAAATACACATGACATCGAGAACGGATTAGTCGAAAATTGTGTTTAAACATGTAAGATTATGCTTTTCTAATAACAAAACACTGAATTTAAGCACAATGACATTTCATAGGGCTGTTACATCAAATTATAATCCAAGATGTGTCTGGTTTATGCGGTTAAACATGAAATATACCGCTGATTTATAAAACTGAAGTAAAGTTTCACTTTAAAAAAAAGCAATTAAGGTTTACAACTGTGTTTAAGTGACACAATTTTACAATTCCATGTTGGTCTATGTATCGTTAAGCCACTGGTGTGTTTAGAAATGTGTGGGGTGACCCATTTATCAGAAATAAAGGCTAAATATTATTATTAGGCATGATCATGTCTCTGACAGTATACGTATATGCCTCGCTACGACAACGCTTTAGCGTGTATGCGTTTCTCACAGAAGACGTATTGGTTATCTCTCAAAGGCAAAATAAAGAAAAGTGTTTTTTTTAATACGGAGTCATGGAATGGCTGGATGTTTCCTTTGAGGAAGAGGTAGTAACAACGGCACAACATAATCCGAAGCGCACAGTCGACATGGTAATGCACATTATGATAAAATTGAATTCACGACTAGGCCAAAGGAAACGATTAAAATCGAAAATCCATATATAAGATGACAGTTGAGAGTCGAGAACCTAATGTCGTCGGTCTCAATAAAAATGACGCATCTTCACCTTGTGACAATCCCTTATACGTTCATTTTGATCGAGACCGACGATAGGTTTTCAGCATACGGTACTCTTTATCAAATAACATTCGATTCTCGTTATCCCCAACTCGCTTATTTCGAAACTCTGCTTATGTCAAAGTAAATCCCATGTCCCAACTTTGATCATTATTTATCTCATACGGATTTTGATTTTTACATTGTATATATCAAAGCGATTTTCTTGAAAATCGGTTATCGTCAACTAATTTTGAGATGAATTTCATGTTCGTATACATGATTTTACCTGTAAAATCCACACCTGTAACAGCCGTAAGGTGTGGAAAGTAGGACCCCAATGGCATAAATCCGCAATTGCATAATCAATATATCGTTGTAAAGGTGTGGCAGTTGGTTTCTGTCACAGGTTATTGTTTACTGCGTACATGACGGCCGGTAAATTTACCTCGTGTTACAATGCGGTTAAGGCCCAGTCTCAATATGATGCCGGCGGAGCCCCAGTGCGTGAACAGGCATCTACCGGGATGAACCGGGGCCCTACCGGGATGAACCGGTGCTCCACCGGGATGACCCGTGGACGACCGGGGACAACCGGGGCTCCACCGGGAAAGTATTAAAATGTTTAATACCTCCGGGATGAAGCGGGAGTCACCGGGTAGGACCGGTAACGACCGGCGTGGCACCGGGACTGTACCGGGTACAACCGGGACGGCACCGTAGCTCCACCGGGGCCCAAACACACCCCGGCAGAGCTACGGCAACGCCCCGGTAGAGCCCCGGTGAATGCCGGCAGAGTCCCTTTATAGCTACGTTGCATAAGTAAACCGGATCTCTGACGGTGCCGTCCCGGTTGTTCCCGGTGAAGTCCCGGTTGTCTCCAGTGCCAAGCCGGTCATTGCCGGTCCTTCCCGGTAACTCCTGGTTCATCCCAGAGGTATTGAACATTTGAATACTTTCCCGGTGTAGCCCCGGTTGTCCCCGGTTAAACCGGGGCGTTGCCGCAGCTCTGTCGAGGTCTGATGCCGGTATAGCCCCGGTGAGTGCCGGCGTAGTGACGGTATACCGGGGCTCTGCCGGCTTTCACCGGGATCAACCTTTTCGTTTTGATGTTCATGCGCACAGTGAAGCACGGCATCTTTTGCACTGGGCAATGGCATGAAATGGATACAGAGACTTCGTTGAGCAACCTATACATTATATTTGTACTTCGTTGCGCAACCAATACATACTCTGTGCGAAACCTATACATAAAGCGACATGTAATTACCTTTGAAACAAAGCATTCGAATAATTAAAACACATGTTCGTAACCTGTTTTGTACTTTAAAATGTGTAATGTACACTGAATCAAAGTAACATGTAGTTTTATTTAATTTAAGTTACCGTAATTGGTAATTTTAACAGAATGACCACCTTATGCATTGCTTCAAATCAAAATATTTCGATTTAAGCTCAAAATAAACTTAAAGGTTGCAACTACGCGCATTTGTTATTAGTTTGTTATTGAAAATAAGTGCCTAACATTACTGGATGTTCCGTTCTCTAATCCATAAACACCAGAAAAGATGAAACTCGCCTGATTAAGTAGTGTATTTACACAATGTTTTCGTAGAAAAACATATACCCGACGTCGTAGCGAAACGGACTACGCTTTGACCTCGTCAGCCCCCAGTGAGTACGTACACCGTGAATCCAACAATCGACACATTCAACGACACACGCTTTACCATGTACAGGTATGCCTACGTCAATACTCACACATGATCGATAAGCGAGTGCATTCGACACTGATAAACAAGTGAATCAAAGTACTGAAAGCTTTTTCTTTTTCGCCATTATCTAACCCAGGGCAAGATTCAGTGTTATCAAACATGAATAGAAAACCAACACGAATAAAACATTTCAATTGTGTTGGGTATGTTGACATATTATTTTAAACCTATAAATGTTTGCACCGTTAAATAAATAATTACTAAATAAATTAATTCTGTTAATTTTCACAATTACAGTGCATGGTCTACATGCAGTTTAAATGTGAACGGACATTCACATCGATTCAATGTATTGAATCGTTTCAAAGACAGCCGAATTTTTAAGCTGTAGCCAAGCTTGTTGATGTCAAAACTGTTCACGACCCGTTTGTGTATGTCATAGATAGATAGATAGACTTTTATGTTCCTCCATTCATGAAGATCATAACATATAATACAGATTATAAATAATTACATACAATCGATTATATACACATACAAGAGATCAAAGTGAAGCAACTCAATACATTATTTACAAAGATAAGTAACATAATAGTGTAAATATATCTTATATATATACACTATTATGTTACTTATCTTTGTAAATAATGTATTGAGTTGCTTCACTTTGATCTCTTGTATGTGTATATAATCGATTGTATGTAATTATTTATAATGACATAATAAAGTCAATGCTAATGATTTTAGTTCATTTATTCAATAATACACACGCACGCACGCGCGCGCGCACGCACGCACCCGTACACATGTACAGGCACCATACAACACATACAACCATAACAAGAGAAAACAGATAAGGACAACATATAAACATAACAATTTAAATATACACTAATGATATAAGAATACCTAGAATAATGCCGCATGATTAAACACCAATGCGCACGTTTATAAAGACCGAGTTTTAGTTTTAATACTATGATACTATGTATTCGCCTAGAATATGTCTTAACGTGAAAACGAAAGTAAAGACATAATTAGCGAACATATTTGATTAGCAAATATATGGAATTTTGACACACGACCAACTAAACACAAATCTCAAGTGTTGCCTTTCATAGAAGACTGTTATAGTAAAACGTTTCCAGTCAAAGTAGTTCCTCATGGGAATATCATATGTGTCATAAACTACATATATACAATCAAATACGCATACATATATTTGCTATATTTGCAATATAGTAAAAAGATCACTTTAAAAAAAGAAGAACAACATAAAACATCTCGACATGTTTCTGATCATTGGCAGCACCATCTTTGTATTAATGTAGCAATTTGCAAAGACGACAATATCAAGGTGCAAAAAATGCTTCTGAGATGTTTCAGAGCCCCACTTTAATATGCTCACACACTGCTTAAAGGCACTGATCTGGATAAATCGTTTAAAGTCATCAATCCCACAAGTCTCAAGAATAAGTGTCCACAATTTCTTACGTTCGGCTTCAATAGCAGTACAATAACACAACTTGTGGATAATCAGGCTTCCGGTCTGAGATTACACAGTTTGCAGATCTGCTTGAACTGATTTGATATTAATAAGCCGATGCCATTCATTAGAGATTTGCACAAAGCTAAGAGTTTCTTATTGTTCTTTGCGATTAACCATAAAGGGGAATTACCGTTAGTTTCAATTTAATGCGACGTTACGCCCCATGGGTCTCTATCTTTTAAATGTTATACCATGTCTTTGTTGATACGCGTCACGATATTGCGTTCAATGATTTGCTTCCACTGTCCTTTGGAAGGGAATATTCCTTGTTCAACATATGAATGTAGATAGTTGGTAAGATTGTATCTTTGTAATATTTTGTACACGTCAGGAATAAAGCCGAAACATTGACGGTCTAAAGCCAGGAATCGTATAAGTCTGTTGTTGAATAGATATTTTGCAAGATATTGTGGATTTTATCAGCAAATTTTGTCCTAGTAAGTTGAGTATTTGACACTCAAGTATGTAAACTATTGGTATAGCAGTTATTCTTATTAAACAGAAATCCGTAGAAATGCATTTCTGGTATCCTTGCATGTGTTTTAAACAGAAGTTTTGAGTAATTTGCAATTTCAATAGATCACTTGATAAATTGTTATTCCAAAGCTCACTGCCGTAGATTGCCTTAGGTAACACTGCTGAATTGAATATCGTACTCATTGTGATAGGGCAGTCTCTTAGGTCCCATGTCTTTAGCGCATACGCTTATATACGTCCCTCTTAGCTTCAAACACGCTTCTTGAATGCAGTTGCCTGTTGACAAGCATGAGTTACATTCAATGCCAAGATGAATGTAACTGTTATTTACAGGAATAGTTTCTGTTCCGAGGTAAAATGCCTTTTTATTGATAAAATTCTTATTGTTATATATCACAACAGAACATTTGTTTGCATTATATAAAAATCGCCACTTATTGGCGTAGCTGGTGCAAATTCGGAGCATATTGTCAAGTCCAGCTCGTGAGTATGACAACAGAACCATATCATCGGCAACAGTTGGTGCGGACATGTTTATGTCATATAGGTGCACTTTATTTCCACTCTCTTCCAGCTCTGAAATGAGACCGTTGATATATACCAGGTAGAATAGCGGAGAGCTCTCGCCCTGGCTGGTTCCCTGTTGTACCGGAAGTGGCCCTGATAGCAGTCCTTGGTAACGCACGCGGCTTGTAACATTCTGGTACATATTACGAAAAGCCACTAAGGAGTTAGCGTCGATGACTGGCGTATGGGCGTCATCACCGGAAGTGAGAGAGGACAGCTTGTAAAATAAGCCATCATGCCACACCCTGTCAAACGCTTGGCGTGCATCCAGAAAACACATGTACACAGGTGATGAGTGCTCCCTATAGTAGTTTAGGCATTCCCGTAGAAAGAAACTTGTCATGATGCATTCAAGTCGTTTTGGAACCTTCAATGTAACCTCCTTATTGAGGTCATTCTATTGCTTTACACCGGTCAAGCAAGACCATCTCGTACACTTTTAGCAAGGTCGAGGATAATGTTATGGCTCGGTTCATCTCGCCTTTTTCGTCCACCTTTATGCAACGTAATAATGTCACATTCTTTCATTCAATCGGGGATTATTCCGGACCGTAACATAACAGTATATAACTGAGATAAGTGGTAAGCGATTATGTCTTTACCATATAGTAAGTGTTCGTGGGTGATATTATCGGGACCACATGCTTTCCCCTTCGATAAAGTTTTAATACACTCGGCCACCAATGCGGGAGATACGGTGACGTCTTGATCGGGAGACAAGCCACGAAACGTTTCATCAACTTCCTGTTTAACATAGTGCTCCCATTCAGCATCGAAGTCATGTAAGTTGGATGGAGTGTATAAGTCTGTGAAATACTTGGCCCACTGGTCAACTATGTCTTCGCGACTTCTATACGTCGTTCCATTACATTGAATACCGCCGCCAAGATTGGATCCGGATCCATGTTGCCTGGTATTAACCGTTTTCCAGAAACTCACAGTATCATGCACATCATCGTGTTCTAGCTTATTGTCAAGTTCGGCCATGTAGCGATCCGCGCATTGTCGCATCAACCTCCTGAAGTTAGCCTTATCTTCCTTGTATTGACGATACGCGCTATGCTGAGTTCCTCTGGGTCTTCCAGCTCGTTGCTAGGCATCACGTGAATCTGTCATTTGGCTGTGGAGGGTGGTGGGGGCATCCGTCCAGGACGGCTTCAAATGTCCTCTGAATCGCCTAGTTGGGAATCAGTCACTTGCACAAGTATTCATCACTTCACATAGCCTGTAGTATAACTGGTCGGCCGTAAGATTTTTTTACTGTATCAAGCTGTAAAGCTTCATCCACAGCTTCACAATGCATGATTTGTTTTTTCTCCAATACACATTATATAGGCACCGTAGATCGGCGTCTATTACGGAACTGAACAAATGCAACTAGTGCAAACATTATTTAAGAATCGGTAATTTTTCTGGAAAACCAATTGCATGTCCGTTCCAAGAAAACAAATGCATTCTCAGTATCCAACAGGACACATTTCAATACGAAAACCAAAATGCGCTGCATCATGTGTAGACGTTTCAAGATCACAGGACGGTCTCTCAGACTTAAGACCTTCATTATCAACAACATCAGAGCTCAATGTTGCGTATAAGGGTACTTACATAGTTCTAATTTGTCGCTCGGTGATATAGCAATGCATGGCCGAAAATCTTAAATCATTTTTAAACTTACCAAAAAGATGTATGCGTACATGAACTTAAAAAGTGATATTGCTTGTTTCCTACATCTGGGTGAGCTCATTTACGTAACACGAAGTCTATATTAAACATACTTTAGATACCATGGATAGCGTTAACATACACAAACCATTCTCGATATCGATATCCCGATATCAAGTACTGTTGCAGTAACCTCCCTTGAAATAACAAATCTAGAATAGAGCGGAAGATGTTACGACTGGGATCACAAATATGCATGATGTTCAGTTGATAAAATGTTCAACAAAATAGTAAAACTGTATTTTCGTTATCGTTAAAAATGTCATAGGATAAGTAACTTAACTATATATATTTGGATACGTTTCCAATTCTTATTATATATAACAGTTAAATGATCAAAACACTTTTGATAACTAAACTATGATTGGCACAATGTTTTTTTAAATAAATAAAACACAACAACAACAAACTTTACAGCTCAGGTAAAAAATGTATGGTGATCAAAGTGAGCTATTTATTTTAATTTTTAATATTGACGGTGACATACATTTAAGAATGAACAGATACAGTTCAAGTGTGTTATATTGATTGCTATACGGAGTATTTTGATACGGATAAGTAAGGGAAATAACTGCGGGAAAGGGCAGTGTTTTAAGTAAGAGGACAATTAAAATATTGATATCCGTGTCCGTGGACCACTATGTGCTAAACTTTTGTTTTATTAGAATGTCAAAATGGTACAAACACATTATCTCGCTTTAAAATCACTCATATGTGAAAAAATGACTCGCTGAGATATTCATAATAAACTGCATACCTAGCAACAAAAGTGTATTAATTAAATTGATTTAAGATGAAAACAAAACAAAATAACAACAATTAGTGTGTTCATTAGAAATATTTTAATTATTGTATTGATGCAAATTTTGTCATGTTCTTATGGAAATAATAAATGATAATTTGTCCAAAGTTTTACTTGGTCGTCTTAATTGTGTTACTTAAATATGTTAGCTCTTTGTGTTTATCGTTAATATAAAGCAAACTGTGCTCATACACAACGCGTATAACAAAATAATAATACACGATTCCTTTCAATACTCTTTGTAAAAGGCAAAAACTTACAGACCACGGAAATAAAACAAAAATGTGATTACCAGTAAGTAAAGAAAACAACGAATGAGAAAGTCATCCCCATTGCTGTCGATACATGACACTTGTATTATTGCACTGAATGATATGTTACAATGTTGATTAGGTGAAGTGTTGTCTTAAGAGAACTTATCAAAGATACACAATTTGGTTACAAAGATCTTATGTGTATTTACAAGAGCACGATTGAACATGGAAAAGAAATATTTTGGGAATAAAACGTCATCAGTCTCCTTGAACTAACAAGTGATATAGTCAAAATATCCGAGTAAGCAAATATTGCTCTGATTTATGGAATTTATTGACTCAAATGATGAATCCAGAGCAGGAGAACAACCTTCATAGCTTCTATCTCGTTACCGAGCTGTGCAGATGCGGGTACCTGATCGACTATATTTTACAGCGACGAAAGTTGCCAGAACCGGAAGTTAAGAAATACATTCGACTAATTGTGACCGCTGTGGATTACTTACATCGTCATAGAATTTTGTACATGTTTGGTGATAAAATGCTCCTGTCAATGTGTAACACGATTTTATGTTATAAATCGTACAATTAAAAGCAATATGGAAATGCATCACATTTGTGTGAGGAATACTATAAATTTATCAGAAAATCAGTTTAAGTATTTAAAATAAATTACCATCTTCTACTGTGTTACCAAATGATACTTATTGTAAAGAAAAAACAAGGTAATTCGTCAATTCCGAGTATAGTTTTAGCTGACACATTGGCGCTCATTTTTAGTTTTCTTCATTTAATCGAATATGTTCTTCATGATTATTTTCATGACGTCATCTCCGCCTTTGAAACTGCGCGTGTGTGTCAATAAAGTTGGATTGTATCCCAAGGTGATCAAATAGCTTGATCTCTTACTAACAAGCACCAATTGATGTATTTCGTAAAGTAATACGATTTCCCCATTCTTTTCCGTAATTAAAGCTGTGTTTTCATCTTATCAGCTAGCTTAAATTAATTAATTGCGTGTTGTTTGCAGGGACCTGAAAATAGAAAATCTTCTAACGGACGAGTTCAAGGACATGAAAATAATTGGTGAGAATTTTCAAGGCCGTTTTTTAAAGGACTATAAAGATATTCTTAAAACTATGATGTATAAGAACTTTAGATCTACCACTTAGAACCTATTTCTGTGTGATAATGTCGAGTCGTGTGTGTGTCAATTTCTGTATATCGTTTCAGAAGAAATGTTAATGGTAATAAGTTTACAGGTGTTGCATCAAAATTAAAAATATGTTTTATTTTTATTTTTTATATTTTAATAAAACATGTGTTATTTGTATGCATGTATGTAACAGTGATTTGTAATTTTTAAAAGTATCTATGGCATTTCGTCATGATCGTTTCGTTAATTACTAATTTCATATAAATGAACACAAGCAAGAGAACACAGAGTTTCTGATAGTAACAAACTTTAAGTACACGCCGCAGAGGTAATATAATGAAACTGAAAATGGTCACCATACTGCCAAAGTAATGGGCATCGTGAGGGGATTTATTGAACTTCATTCAAATTTCATTTAAAGTCTCACACATCATGGACACAGGATCAATACTTTGGTAAATATAATTATGAAATAGCCAGTTATATTGAAGTGCATATACTATAGGCAATATGTGCAATACATTCAGAAACAACATTTATTACATATTTAAATAGCGCTCTGGGAAACGAGGCTTTATGGAAGTACGTAAAGTGTCGTCCCAGATCAGCTTATTAGGTCGACCGTAAAGTGTCGACCCAGATTAGCTTATTGGGTCCACACAAGCTTATAAGGGGCGACACTTTCCATCTTAACAGGATTTTTAGTATGCGGTGAAATTCTGTAAACGCAACATACCATAAAGCGAAAGAGTCATCCCTGATTAGCCTGTGCACAGGCTTATATGGAACGACACTTTACGCACATGCATTAAGCGCTTTTTTTTCTAAAAGCGATACTATACATTTTCATATCAGGAATGTTTTAATAAAACATTGTCTTGCAGATTTCGGCCTGAGTAACTGTGTGAAGCTCGTACCCACGAAAGACAGACTGAGAATTCAGGATTACTGTGTCACCCAATGCGGCAGTCCAGCATACGCAGCGCCGGAACTGCTCGGCCGCCGGAAGTACGGACCGCAGGTGGACATCTGGAGCATGTGACTAGGAAACGATGTCTCCGCACAGTCGTTGAACAACATTTTCTTATATCTCGAAAATTTCGATTGACATACAGGAGGACTACGGGTTCATTTGTTTAAGTTTGTTTGCTTAATCTTTTGGTAACTGTTTTTTTAAATATTATGCTTACATTAATTTGATACGGAAAATTGAAAATACACACACATTTTAAACGGCGGTCGTTTGACAACTTAACACGATAATACATATTTCTTTTCCATTGTATTGTTGCAAAGAGAACCAATCAGAATCATCAAATGTGTGTTGCTGTAAAACATACATTGTTTATTTTCGCTGCTTACTCCGAATTCCATACATTCGTTTTCAAAAAGTACACACCAGTATCTATGCATACTTTAATGATTGGTCATTTCGGGTCCGGTGATTCGCGCGAAACAAACGAACTTTCACGATATGTTCATGTGTCTTTTTCGAGAATGACGACGTCTTTCAGCGCCTTTGATTGCGTTATGTGAAGACCAGGGTCCAAGCATGAAAATAATGAACTGTAGTTAACGTAAAATAATAAAACTGCTTGCTTTCAGTAGAATAACGCACGCGTTGTTTCGTACTCATCGTCATAATCTCCATAGGTATGGAACAAATAGGGCGCGAAAACTAATCCATACATGTTTAATAGTGCGTTCTCATGGGGCGTGCTCATTATACAAGACAGTATTGTTATTCGATTTTCATAAATACCCGATTACTTCCCAGAACATATATTATTCAACGTAATGGTTCTTCGGGGGGGGGGGGGAGACGTAGATAAAGGCCGCTGTTTGAGATATTTTAGAAAAGAATACAACCGACGGTCATTACGTCCAATGTTAACGTCCAACAGCGTCAGTTTGTATAACAAATACTAGTAGTTTTTACTGAATATTAGTCGTTCCAAAGACAATGCTAGCAATTGTCAAACATGACATGAAAATCAATTGAATCAGAGCAGCAAGCGGTAAAAACTTTGCACAACCGCATTTTCGCAAACTTAACAACTTTTTCCTTTGAGGTTTGCATATTTTAGATAAAGTATGCAATTCAATGCTTCTTTTATGATAGTGTATTGATGGTTGTTAGAAACAAGCGAAACCTATTTAATGTATTATCCTGTTGCATTTGACAAATGTTGCAGTGGCGTGAACATGTACGCCATGTTGACTGGGAACCTTCCTTTCACCGTGGAGCCATTCAACATCAAAATTCTCCACCAGAAAATGATAACTGGGCAGATGAACCCACTTCCTGATGGGATAACTAGAGGTAAAATAACAAGCTACATTCTACCCAATATAATACTTGCGCCTTTGTGTATAGATACGTATTATGTATTGTCTTCGTTGCTAGATAATAAATTGTGATGTATGCTTTTTCATCAGTCTAAATAATTGTACTCAGAAGAGACCTTTGACAATTCTTAATTATTGAGACTAGCATTAGCAGATACATGCTTTCAAAGATTATATCCCGATTATATCCCGAAAATAATAAAGATACATTGATGTACGTGTGTATTTCAAAATGGAATACACATCATTTTACGACAAATAAATCTTATTCAAGTGTCCAGTTATTGTATTACTTAAAAGCATAGATTCAACAAAAATAGTATGAGTACTCTTTCTTTTATTAATCATAAAGACGTGTAATTATGCGAGTCTGATTATGCTTGTCTCTTGTTAGCATACTCGGCGAGTTTGAATTGTCCTGTGTTACTGCTAACCACTTATTTCTCTGATGACATAACAATTAAGTGTGTTTAGTTAATTCACATAAATACACGACTATTCTTTGTACATGCTTTTGTAATAATATTAAAGAACGAAGCATACAGGCCTTTGTGTGACCGGAAAAAGAGTGCATAATAATTACCAAAGACGCTTTGCACCGAGGAAATACAATATAACTCATGCAAGATGTCCTCCCCCGAGGAAATACAATATAACTCATGCAAGATGTCCTCCCCCGAGGATTACTTTATCACATGAAAACTGCATAGTAGTGATCAAAGTAAATGTTGGCAGATTTAAATCATTAGCAGAAAAGCAGACTGACAGCAATAATAATTGCTCTGTTTATATCGGAGATTTCTATTATAAGATTAAGTGTTACAGATTTGTGTGATTCTAAGTTCATTGAACACAATTGTCTCATGGATACCAGATAAATAGTTGATTAATCTTTTCTTGCGTTTTTTTTTAATATGTTAACATCTGTTTTGTGTGTCTTTTAACTACTCTGCATCAATTTTTACAGAACAGCCCTCCAATCTGAACAGCTACCAAAGCCAATCATCACCACAAACGCAGCATTATCAATATCAACATCCGTTTCATCAGCAGCAATAAAGGAGTAGCAACAACATCACAAACATATAATATATCATAATCTTTCCCGTCCATTATATGTTACAATATACTAAATAATCGTTTAACGTAGGGCTGTACTCTCTAAAAAAAATATCAGAAAATATCATAGTTGACTCGAAGGCATGTTCTACACTTTAAACTATTGTTCGGGTTTTATCTTTTGGAGATAATGGTAGGACATGAATAGGTGTTCATTACTGGATGCCTGAAACTTGGAAACTACAGTAAAACATTGCACTGAAAAGGTTACATTCCACTAAGAAACGGCCGAAAAAAATGTAGCAAAAACAGTCGATTTTGATTAGTGTCAAGTTCTTTCTTGCATTGTACATGACATATCTTTTTAATGCATACATCGATTCCGCTTAGAATGGCTTTTAAGAAAAAGTATGGTTAAGATGGTCTCTATGTGCAAAATCTTGCATTTATTTTCGCTTAAAGTTGTCGCTTTTACATTGAATTATATACGGAAATAATTTGGTATATTGTTACCTAAACGCAAACGATTCCCAGTCACAAAGGAGCTGTATTTACAGAAAATCACCATTTTTATGGGTGGGTTGTTACGCGTTTTGGCAAGTTTCACGGAATAAATGCGTTTGTTTCATGAAGTTTAGGAGCATTGCGAGTTTTTAAGACAAACAAGCGTTTTCAGAGGAAAATAAGAAAAAAAATCGTACACAAACTCGTCTTGAGCATCTCACATCGCAACAATTTGAGCTGAAGAACTCATAACCCGTTTTAATAGTTTTTTACGTGTTTTTCTACATAGCTGGTAACAATATTCCAGTATTTTGACCGATTGTTATTATTAAGGGTAATATTTTTACCCCTAAACGCCCTCTATAAATCAAAGCTCTGACCGCGAAAGCCAGATGGCTTACCAGGCGTTATAATAAAATGCATTTTCAAGCATTTCTACGTGAAAGATCGGTCTGAAATTTGGCATGCACATAGAAAATAGATTTAAAAGTATCGAGAAGTGCTTCATTTTCGCGATGTTAACAGTGAATGTTGTCTTATACGCCAAAATGAGTTATCCGCCTTACCCATTTATCTTGTTTAGACTGCCGTGACCTCATTAAGAAATTACTAAACCCCGACCCCGACAGGCGAATCACGATGGAAGAAGTTTTGCGACATGCGTGGATCGCAGAAGGTAAATAATTTTGTTTGCGTCCCTGTCTAGCACAGTTTTTCACCTTAATTGGGCTTTATCAACAGCCAATTAAATGCTTTTGAAATTTCCCGCTATTTGGCCCGAATGAATAACTGGCATTTTCGCAATTTCGAGAAATAAAAGCCAAGTAAAATAAACAACATTCAGCTTTAACTTCTTAAAGTGTTAACTTGTCAAACGAAAACTGGTGTACTATCTGTGCTGTGCAGTATAGAGTAACTACGGAATCCGGATAGGGTCAAGTTGATTGTCGCTTGTCGACCTTCGAGGTCGATGCACGACATTCAAGCGACGCACGATATGACACTCGACATTTGAAGTCGAAATGCGACATTAATCAAGATTTGAGTGTCGAATATCGCGCTGGGTTTTTGAAAAAAAAATATTGCAGAAAATCATTTTGTACGTCGCGATGAATGTCGCGTGTCGCTTTTCATTGTCGTGTGTCGACCTTCGAGCGCGACAATCGACATTTGATCGACGCACGATACGACGCGCGACATGTGATATGACACTCAACACTATATCGAGCAAATGTCTCGCAAATGTCGCCTGTCGACTTAAATTTACCTATCGAATCTTGATTGTCGCATGTCGACTTCAAATGTCGAGTGTCATATCGTGCGTCGCTTGAATGTCGTGCATCGACCTCGAAGGTCGACAAGCGACAATCAACTTGGCCCATATACGGATTCCATACGTAACGGATGAACGCAGTTGGGTAATCTCCACTTTTTTTTTGTACATTTGTTTATATGCAACATGCACATATTTTATGGTTCTGCAACTTACACGAGTATACGTGTCGGTACAATGAATTACTTGTATACGGCATTACTGTCAAAATTTCAATTTGGTTTCACTGCCAAACATGTATTTAGGTCTTATAATTTTTTATTTTATGTTTTTTTTTCACAGTTTATATACATTGTTAAAGAGTAACTAAAGAATATCGCTGGGATAATGACGTCACATCGTCAAAAAATGACGTAATTTCACAGTAAACCGTGAAAATTATCGATAATTTTCACTGATAATTTTTACTGTGTGAAACAGTGAAATTATCAGTTTAAATTTACTGATATTTCTCTATAAACCACCGGAAAACATAAAATAAACAACTTTCACTTTATATAAGTAGTTGCGTTGACGTTACGTTTACTGTTCACATGTTTATGACATATTTTCACTCAAACCCCATTTTACTTAAGTACTATGATGTTTTGTAATGATTCTGATTTTGCACATATACGGATATAGATACGTTTCATGAATAGTGTTTATATATAATGTACTCAGTGTAATTAAACTTCATTCTTTAAATCTAACCTCCTCCTACAATTTAAACTGATGCCCGTACAGTCCCCTCACCTCCCGCCACAGACTATGGTCCGGTCGTGAAGGCCTTTTTAAGTTCATATTAACAGTTCGCCACTGTTGTTGATTGTAACGTAACGTTATTTGACGCGCCGCGCTTAAGTGTATTACGTCCCTGACGTCACGCCATATTTGTTGTTGTTTATATACGTCATTGTTTATATTTGAATCTGAAGTAAAAGGAAGAACCTGAACAAACAACGCTTTGTACCTTTATTATTCCGCACGATCGCGATATTGGGGCCGAGACAAAAATGAATCTACAGAGAATACAGATACAGAGAGAGGGTCACCGCCGTTTCATTGAGAAATATTTGGAGAAAATCGAACAATCTAAGGAGAACGATTCATTGACCGATTTTCACGCTATTCTCAACGCTATTGAAGCGAAAGTCACGATTCTAGAGACACTGAATGAGAAAATACTTTCACAGACGGAGATAGAGGGATTGGAGGAAGAAATCTTTCAAACAGACACGTATTCAGCGGAACTGGATATCCAGCTGTGTCGCTTACAAGCTTTCCGAGATAAACAGGAGAAGAGAGCAGCCCCGCATACTACCGATCTACCACGAGATGACCAGAGAAATTCAAGTAATCAGCAGCGCAACAGCAATGGTTTGAACCCAGACGCTTCTTCTTTCTTTCCCGACAGAACTCTAACGAGAAACGCATTCGGGTCGGAGATGTCGTGCAGATATACGATGAGGGACCACGTATCCGTTGGAAACTTGCTGTAGTCCTGGAGCTGATGACCGGAAATGATGGTTCAGTCCGTGCCGCGAAGATAAAGACGAAACGTGGAATAACAAATAGACCAATAGTGAAACTCTATCCATTAGAAACAGCCAGTGATGTTGAATAGAGAACATTTAAGTATTAAAGGTTAAACGCGCAATTGTGATTGAAATACCGAAATAGACAGTTGAGTGTACATGTAATTGAAATACGAGAGACACTTATTAAATTGTTGTTAAGAAACTGAGTGATAAACATTTGATATTCATTTCAAATTAACGTGTAAACTCGTGATCAAATTAGTGTTTCTGCAATCTTACGATTGTCACGAATTATTCAGGATTTCATAAGTAATGATACATATTCTCCTCTGATTGTTAATAATTGTCACTTTTTGCGGCCCCCAGAATGTTGTGAATGTAACGTAACGTTATTTGCCGCGCCGCGCTTAAGTGTATTACGTCCCTGACGTCACGCCATATTTGTTGTTGTTTATATACGGCATTGTTTATATTTGAATCTGAAGTAAAAGGAAGAACCTGAACACACAACGCTTTGTACCTTTATTATCCCGCACGATCGCGATAGCCACTCTTTCAAGCAGACCTCTTGAAGAGCAATACTTTGAAAGAAAGTTTAACAAAGTCAATTAACTTGTTGCATAACCGGAACGTCTGAATGACGAGATTATATAAAAGTTAAGTTTAGAACAATCATAACAAGAAATGTCCTAAAACAAGCTATACGGCGATGAAGTTTCTTTTTTTATACTTTTTTTTACAAACGATTATATCTAAAATAATAAAGATCAAAGAGTTATAAATAATGTCGGGGGTTATTTTTTTCTGAACAAAGCCACAGTATGTCCACATGCATTTCCTCGATGACGAACGTAGATTGCAATTTATCGGAGAAACGCCAAACCAAGGTACCGGTATATATCTGAAAACAAGCTTGAAGATGGAGATCCATCGCCTTGTCCACCACAAAACTTAAGCGCTCCAGGTTTTATTTGAAAAATGGTTCAGTCAATCGAAAAGTACCAGTGTATAACGGTGGTGTCCAGTCTCCGTGTAAGCCTTCTTTCGAATCGTGGATTGTATGTGCAAATGCTGTGCCACTCGTGAAAATATCATTTTCTATGATCACTCGTGAATTAAAATCGATAATCCACCGAATCCAACAAACATCCTCTATATCATCCGTACCCCAGTTGCTGGACACATCAATTACACTTCTTTAAATATTATATGTTCTGTTAGCAGCTTTCGTCCTCAGGCCACGTTGTTCACGTTTCATGATGATCGCATAAACAATACCTTTAATTTGGTCAAACGATATATAAACGAATTATATCCGCCATACGTTATCGTTGAAGGTCGCGTTTGATAGAGATGTAACAAAACAGCATTGTCGACAGGCGATCGTAAATAAATAAATGCCCTTTTTTAATGGCATAAAGAAAGGGAATACAGAAACCTGTTAACGAAGTACGTGAATAAGTTATAAGCACTTCTATTTTTTCGGATTCTAGATCATATTGACATTGTTGTGTGTTCGCAAACACGTCTATACGATTATTTCGGGGTGTTTTTCTCTCCCAAGATAGTTTTGCATTGAGGTGTAACGCAACCTTGAGTTATCGGTTGTTTTTACATACATTATTTATACAATCATAAAATGATTACCTTGTCAATTGTCTGCACGCGAGAATGTGCTCCGTAATTATTACATTACGAAACGTACTTGTAATGTGTTCGCTGTAAATAACTTCATTTAAAATAAAGCGATTTCTTTAAAAGACCTTATTCAATGCCCTCTGCATTATTTTTCTCTGTATTTCTCTGTCAATTTTTAGTATCATGTCACATGTGCAAATGATGTAAATAAGTAATAAGCTTAAATACATTTCATTCATTTTTTGTCCTTTCACGCGGTCGCATATTAAATATCACCCTTAGTTAATTAGGGATTTATAACGGAAATATAATTCAAATAATTAAAACCTTTTCTCTATATAAAAGCCTGCAATTGTTTAAAAAATACATTAACATGTTTTCATCATAAATTATGTATTATTAAAAAGAAATAATTCCTAGTTATTGTTTAAAAAAAACCCACCACAGACGTCTTATTAACATTTTTAGGACCCGGATGTCCGCTACCAAGAGCTCATTGCCCCAACAAGATGAAAACAGACGACATCGATTACAGTATAATACGTCATATGAGTGAAAATCAGGGATTTAGAATAGGGGAGGTAATCCGTTATGTTACCGGAAATGTGCCGAGCTGTGCAACCGCAATGTATTACCTTATAAACCGGAAGTTGCAGAAACATTATGGGCATCTGCGCGCGAGCGGGAAAATTGCAGCCGACAATCGACTTGCAGCTGGAAATAGGACTTCAACCAGGAATTACCATCTACTAGAATCGGTAAACACAATTATATCAGTAAAAGGTATCAAAGAAGAGATTAAATAACAAAGTAAAAGAACACATTATGGAGCAGAAGAAAAACAAGTGGCAATAAAAAGAGAAATAAACAACCACACGTTATTTTTCCAATAAATATGTGTTTATTATCCATAAAACATTTAATGAATCAAATGATATGAATATAAAATGCAAACACATAATACGAAAACACATACATAGAAAATAAAGAATACTATCATACTGTTTTTACTGTTTTCCGACAGAGACCTGGTACCAGTCTTCAACGGAAAATGCCCGTTCCCGCTGCTTCGAATGTCGTGACGTCACCATCTGGCAGCCCCATCCGGACCCCTGTGACGTCACCAGTCAAGGTCAGGGACACGGTCGGGAGTCAAATCGAAGCCGAAAGCACCGGCGGAAGCAGTAAAGACACCGAATGTGAGAAATCAGGTAAAATAAATTATTGTGTTATTTTGTAAGTTTTAATAATTATTTTATGGGATTTACTATATTATGTCGCATGACGTTTTAATATAATATTACGCGTTTTAATAAAATAATCCATGCTCATTATCATTATAACAAATTTATCGGATACATACTATTTACAGGACGAAAAACTGTGTAATAATACGTAAATCGGTCTCGTCTAAACACTGAAATTGTTTAATTGTCTGAAAACATAACAGTGGATATAATATTTACATATGTAATTATTTATACAGTAACCTAAATGTATATTGACTTTTAACGGACGGTTTATATAAAATAGTATTATGCGCTTTCATGCTTTCTATTACTTATGTACAAACGTGTGTACATATCTGGCTATAAAAGCGAAACTAAATGAAAATAGTACTTTGAAATTCAAGGAAAACCTTTTCTAAACCAGAATTGCAGTTTGAAAACCACACTTTACAGCTGCTATTAAATTACCTATGTTTAAATAGGGTTTGTCATAAAATCTAAGAGTAAATCTTATTCGTGATAGGAATGAGATATAAGAAATACGTCTGGTGTGTTTACTACTACTATTTTAAATGACGTCATTAGTACAAATAATAAAACAAGTATTGCGCCAATTATGGCTGGTTATATGAATACTTTATACAATACCTTATGGCACTACACATGAAATACAGACGGCTCTCCTAAAGGAAATAAATGGGTTAATTGAGTATAAATATTAATGAGAGGCAGTCCACGATGTTCTTAGACACTTGGGCATGTTTTGCCTGATAAAAATAACTCTAAGCCTCAAATGTATGTTCTGTTTTTAATGTAATTCAATTAAGCGGTGGTTTAAAACATGAAACAGTGTCTTATACGGAAGTAAAACATATTAATGACAGCATATAAATCATTCGTGTGTTTCTGATTAATTCTATGTGATTATTTCTGATGCAGAAAACAATATGTTTATATGAACTACTGATACATAACAAACATGGTAGTATAAACTAAACATAGTTATATCTGTCTTTGTAGCCTGTTTTGCGTGTATTATTCTCTAATATATAGCAGATCTACAACGTTGGCTAAAAGGCAAATTTGTCTTGCATTTTCATACAGGATATCTACGCAACTACCACCGGCGAAGAATCCTTGTCCGGAAAAGTAATATCCGAATTGTATCGCAGTATATTAGATTACCCCCTTCTCCCCCATTTTCCGCTACGTAGCAGCCTTTTTCTATCTTCCTCTGCATGCGACATAATGGTTGTGATGTACATGTTATTTTTTTGAACGCAAATAACAGCATCAAGTAAAATAGCGTATGAACTTGTCATTAGTCATAATTGTGCATGTTTGGTGTAAATGAAGCAGTAATTATAAAGTAAACGTTTTCAAAGAAACGATTTAAGAAAATAAATCGGGACGCATACAGTTTCACACATTAGACCAGGGCCTGGAAGTAATAATTACCATAGTTCTGAATATTTATATGAATACAGTTGCCTCTATAAACATCTGCCGTGTTCCATTCCGAGAAATATTAATGGCGATTTCATTGAATGCACATACATGGGCTTGTGATGGATAACTTTATATTCCTTCAGCTCTCCGTTATTCTCATTGCAAACACCAAGAGTCACACACATGTTTTCAAGCATGTTGGGTCCGTGGTTTTTAATCATGTTCAGTTCATTATTTGTAAAAAATTTTTTTTTGTTTACAATGAACTACTGCGATACATCAAAAACATCCAATTTGAATCTTTTTGCTAACGCACACTTTCTCTTTTTCATACATAAACACTGTTTATACATATAACAGTCGTTTCGATTGATTTATGCATGTCCAACGAATAAAAACTATAATGTACATTTTGTTGATGTTTCATACTCTGTATTCGTTTACTTTTTGTAGTGTTTCGTTAATTACAATTATCAGATTGTTTTTGGTATGTTTTAATTAAATTAATGCCCGCATAAAACGTTAGAAACAATGTTTTATTTTTTCGAGCTTGTCAAATGTAATTAAGGAGTCAATGATTAGCTATTGAACCTATATTGTTATGATAAAGGGTATGCTAGAACTCTCTGTACAAATTATTTTTACGAAGCAAACGACGTTTAAAACAACTACAATAGAGCCTTGACGCATGCGTTATTTGTTTCCAGATGCAGCTGATGACGCTTTCTCAGATATTATGCAGACAAAGGGAACCAACGACATATTCAAGATTCCCATAGTTCAATCGCCCATCAAGAAAAATGACGAGGTTGTTAATAATCAGCCTGTCGATGCGGAACTGAATCAAACCGTGTTGCCAAAGGTTGCAAACAAGTATATGACGAATGGTCTAAATTCCGCGACTTCAAATTCCCTCAAGCCTGCTCTTGCAGCCAGTGAGACTGTTGAAACTAACGAGACCGATGTTCACCTAGATACTAGTCTTCAGCATAAACCTGGGAAGAGCTCGGCAACGAACGCTGTCAATGAAAGCGATGAACCATTTCGACCACGAGCGTCAACTTTTCCAGGAAAAGTCCAGCGCCCAAATGTTAAAGTAGAAAAAACATTACCACATACAATCACCATTGATAGCGGTGAAAATAAAACAGTGACCTCACCTCGAAGTAGGTTATACAGGCCCCATAGAGAAAATATCGGCTCTTCTCCTATTCCTGTAAGTAGGAGAGGGAGCGTACCAAACAGGGACCATTTACAGTCTCCGACGCATATGATAACAGGGACTAGCTCCAATAAAGTTCAATTCAGAAAACAATCCGGCATTCACCGAAGGATCGCCCATGTACAGAAAAGCAAGGAATTACAGGAAGAATCGCATGATTCAATTCAAGACGAGCTCGCAGGAGGCATAGGAAAACATTTATTATCGCGGAAAACTATGACAAATCGTTTTGTAAGGTTGTCAAGAAACGGTCCTAATTTTAACCGTAGAGACAATTCATCGGTTGTTGAGCATTTGACTGATCTAAACCACGCCCACACATATCGCCCAAATACCTCACTGAATGTCACTGTCGATAACAACGTTCGTTCTGCTAGGCCGAAGTTGCCATCTTTGACGCCTTCCATTGAAACAATCAAACGATAGCCAGATACTGGTACTGTGAATGTTTTGAGTGGATTATAAATTCTACTTTATTACAATTCTTGATGTTCTTTAAACTTTCGAATTTGAAATAATTTAATTCATAATCGTGAACAACGTGTTTTCACTAGCATGTTACGGTTCTTACGAAGCCTAATGTTTAACTTGACGACTTATTTTTAAGTCATTTTAAGTCGCCATCCAGGTGTGTGTATTAATAGCCCCAAAGGGTGCCGCGAGTCTTTTAATTGCATCTAATACTGGTATTCTATGATAAGGCTCGGACTTCATCCCTGACGCACATTTCTTGCTAATACATGGAAAAATGGATTACATTGTGACGGTTCTTTAACCTTTCGAATTAAAACCGAAGCTGTTATATGCACGGTACATGTATATGTGTTAACGTAACGTAAAAGTTGGTTTTACTAACGTTCTATTATATACTTTTGTAGACCTTATCCAAGGTACTTGTTTAATTGTAAAGCTATGAATTCTTGATACTTACGAAATATTTCATATTCCAACCTTAAAGTGTTTGCCAAATTTATGAACTCATGACTAGGCATCGTAACGTGTTAAGAAACTCGAGGTTGCTAAACGATATTAACATCATTTTCGCTGAAGCGTCTGTAATCATCATTTTATATAAACTGGCAAGCTCGAACACAACTTTAAAGTATGCAGTTATATAGACGTATCCGGGATGGGCCACGACGATTTTAAACTCTTCCCCAGCTGTTGTTTACGCATTACTTGCAATGAAACAAACAACACAAGCACAACCACGTGCTCTTTTTTGAAAGCAACGAACCAAAAGCTTGCGCCCATTTTAATATAACAATAGATTGACATGTGTTGAGGTGTCAACGCAGGCAAGTGCTTTCTGAGATTAAACTTTCTGTGGAATGTTTTGCTATTTTATAGTTGGATTTAGCCCGATGACATTGACACGTTCATTTGTACAAACGAAGTGCAGTTATAGTTGTGACAAAGCATAACATACATGTCACTTCCTACACAAATGACCTAATCCGATTGGCTTAGAGCGGTCACTCGCCCATGGTGTATTTTCCATACATCCCGAGTAATTTCCATACACCCCGAGTAATTGAGTAGTCGGTTGCGATATAATCGTTACACAGTTAGTAACTGATGGTGTATGGGATATACAACCTCAGTACTTTCATACCATACGAGACCATCAGTTACTAACAGTGTAACTAAAAATACACCTCGAGTTATATCTATTACATTTATACGTATCTATAGTGCATTATGTAAATTCTTACACACAAATAAAAACCGTCAGTCTTTTTTTAATTGTCAACGTTGAAACCAATCTCTTGCACGACGGTTACATTACATTCCCCTCTGTGTTAGGCTCAGAACGGACTATTGTTATGAAAGCGTCTCATTTATGTCATGATCATTCCAAGCGTTCATCATTGAGGTTACAGAATACTAAACAATCTCTTGCACGACGGTTACATTGCATTCACTGCATTAAAGAAAACCATCTCATACCATGGTATCTTATATCAGTCTTAATTCATTATTATAAAATTGATATGTTTTTTATGTTAAGAAACCAACATACATACACACGTCGGAGCAATTCCTAACGTCACTCAAAAAAATATGTTAAATTGGTTACATTTGTAAAGTGCGTGGAATGATTCCATCTGCGTAAATGGGCAATAAATTAGTTCCAAAGAGTTGCATTAAAACTCGCAAGTTTTGCAAGATTTATCGTACATTTAAAAGTCATATTTCTTTATTTAATGCATGCGATCTTAAATATCCAATCAAATATACATTGAATGCGTTTGTTCGGTTTTAACTATTTTATAGACAAAATGGCGTGCTGAGCATTTCGCAGAGTTGTATGTGAGAGCAAGGAACGACAACTCTGCGTGGAGATTGCGTTGAAACATTTACTAAAAGCAACTATCGTGTGGAGGCGTGTGGTCTGTTCAACGGAGTCCTATATATTTTGATCTGAAATTAAACGTAATTTTCACTGTCGTAATATGTTACCAGATTGTTTAAATAGACCAGTTGACACCTGTCAATCAAAAACTAAGTTGACAAATCATGTATATGTAGAAGTAGTAGAAAGGTGAGATGGCTTTTTGACGTCTGCTTTTTTTGAGTCATACTTTTGCTAAATATTTTATTTTCTTACACATCAAATATGCTCATCGAATTTCACGTTTGTTTTAAATAAGTTTATTACTGTACATATAATGATCAATTTGGGGATGTATAATATTCAAGCGCGTGCATTAAATGTGATCGACATTATAATTTATACGTAATTATATGTTATTATGATTATAATATTATGAACTTAATATTGCTAAACTATTGTTTTATTATTTCACGTCTTAATGTTTTTCTGGTGAGAATATACAAATAAAAATAAAAACGAATAATTGCATATTGTTTTATTACTTATTTAAAACAAAATTAACGTTGAAAAACCGATAAATTGAAAACAAACACACCACACTTGATTTGCTTCTATCTCGTTCTTCGGAATTATATAGGTTTAAAAATACATTTCCATGTGCAAATCATGGAATCATGAACGTGCTATTTATGGGTGTGTGTGTATGTTCATATCTTTTAAGATATAAATGTAGTAGATATTTGATACAAATGTGACTTCATCATTAACCAAAAATATTTAATTTATTCACAATATGTATACCCAGCGTCGTAGTATTGAAACTTTGCTTCATATGGCTGCACTTGTCGACTGTGAGCTGCTATGTGAAATGCAGGAAGAGCACCTGTGGGATGCACACAGATGAACATTCGACCTCACGTTTCTTATATATAAAATGTGAATTATTATATGGTCAATAAGTAAACAATAACAAATCAATTATGTTATGTATTCGGTGATCTAAAAATAAACGCAACTTTATTGATCTGTGCATGCAGTGGTCGGCAAATACCTACTTGGGATATTCTCAAAGTCCGATTTCGCCTTGATATTGTGTTTGTTCTTATACTAACACCAACAGTACTATGTGCTTGTTCCACACGCTACATGTGAGTCGATTCTGAAATGCTGTATGTTTGGGAAAATTTAACACTACACAATCTGTGGAAAGGCTTCGGCTCTGTTTATATACACAAGTAACTAAATTAAATCAAACGGTTTGTCTATACAAAACAAAAAATAAACGTTTGGGTAAATCACACTTTATTTGACAATGACCTTGTTTGAAATATTAAATTTTTGGTACATTTCTGCAAATTCAATGTGCATTCCCCTCTTTTGTTTGATACACATGATATGGTAAAGTTCACAGAAATTGGGTTGCATTCCGCATCATCCGAAGTGATTGAATATCAAACGACGTGAAAAGTGTTTTTTTTATATAATTCTGACTACATTTTTTACGATGCTGCGAAGGAGCTCGTCTAAGTTATCATACCATAAAAAATTCTTCACAATGGCGACCTATGTAAAAGACCAAGCCAGTCCGATTGAGATAGCTCGATTTTTCTAATCGGCATACCTCGCTGATTATCATTGATAAAGGTGAAGGAAGCTCAGCTATAAATAGGACAGCATATTCTGGGAAAATGATTTAATAGTAGTTTGAAAACGTTAGTTTTAAATCAGTTATATTCAATCCATTAAATGTTTATATATCAATGAAACAACTATGCATTTTCTGTATTGTATTTGACATTTGTCGTGATTCTGTAAATAAATTGCGAATGAAAACGTGTATAATTAACGTTTAACGCGATCATGTGTGTAAAGAAAACGAATTATTTCGAACCTGACATTTGTACACGTTAAAGCGAGTATGACATATAAACAGCATAATAGCCGTGTGACATATATGAAACTCGCTCTTATGCGTGCTCTCTCATTTTGCATACCTAATAAACTTTTAAACATAAATTTAAGAGCCACATCAGTGCACACACTATGTTTGATAATTCATTCGTTTGTTTGATATTGTGTTCTGTTTTAAACACATATTAGGTCATATCGCGGAGATTTAGTTAACCTTACCATGTGTTCATGGGCGAACTCACGTATTCAAGTCGTATTCGACTATGTGCTCATACCTACTTCCGGGAATCATCATCAAATTATTGCCGTACTTAACGATCAAACATGCCTAAGCTTATTGAATTAGAGAAAAAGCAATAGTCATAAGAGAAAAATTATATGTTCATGCACATGGGCAAGTGAAATCACGTCCGCACACATAACATCATTAACTTAGCAAAGGAAACAATGAAATATAAAGCTTGGTATGATATACATGTGAAATTAAAGAGCATCGTGTAATTAAAGAGCATGTCAAGTTTTGTATATATCTGCTACATAACGTAATGTTATAACCCACAAACATTTTCCTGTAACATAACGTTTTTTTAAGATAAGTGGTAAAGAAAATACACGTCGAAAATATTTTTAAATATATTTCTTGTTATATTTGATCGACAATGTTACCCGCCTCCCAGTTTCGCTGAATGGCCCAAGTTCCCCACGGGTACTACTCCGTACCCCCTATTTTTTTATTCGTACCCAATTTGTCTTTCGGACCCAAATTCTTTTTCGTACCCAAATTTTGTTTCATTTTGTTTGTTACTGTTCAATGTCATATGGCAACAGTGCCCGTTCTTTGCATGATTTCGATTATTGCCATCGCCCTGCCTGCATTTACAAAGTCTGATCCAGACTCAACGAAGAGGTTAAGGTTAACACCAGGAAGTATGGTAACTTCACCCATAAAATCTGACCTCCTACTACAGTCAACACTGATGCCAACACAGTCCCCTCACTTCCCGCAACCTACCATGGCCCGGTAGTTATGGTCTTTTCAACTACATATTTATAGTCCACTCCTCTTTCAATCAGACCGATTGGAAGAGCAACACTTTTAAAGCAACTTAAACATAGTAAATTAGCTTATTGCATAGCCGGAACGTCTGAAATTGTATGAAGGATATAAGCATTTGTATTCTCTTTTAAAAGCAATATGTTTTAAAGCTTTCAAGCATTAGGCATTTCTTTTATTTTTGAAGTGGATTTTAAATGTATGAACGGTATTCTTATAAAATTTAAACGTTCCAACAAACGTTGACCTTATTCTTGAACCGGTTGGACTGCACTTGAAGTGGATTTGTACAGCATAAGAGACATCGCTTTTCCAGACTTCCGCCGACACTCCGACAGTATTTGCTCGTCAGTTCATTTAGGTGATAAAACGTTAGGGTGCATGCTTACAGCTTTCTTTATATTTCGTGTTTTATCTACATTCACACGATATTTAAAAGAATATAAATCTTTTGAGAACAAAAATAAGTCAAGGTGATTTCTAAAGTCTTACAATGTATACAAACAGCTATAGTCACCAAATAATATCTATCTATACATGATATTTTGTCCCGGCTGGCTCTGCCTTGTTCCTGTCGAAATAAAAAGCGTAACGCGGTTATTAATAACACATACTCGTAAATAAAAACACATACTCGTAAATAAATTTGATACCATGGCATAGTGTAGTGTTGTTAATACATAAACAACCGAAGGCAAATGAATTTTTGTACGAATAAATGCGTAGCCAGTTTACTTGATACTAAGTATTGTACTGAATACATATTGCTATATGGCAACTACACGCTCAAATAATAACTGACACAATTATTAAACTGTTATGTGTAAGTGAGATAAAAATCTGATATGAAATATGACCATACACTCTTGGTATCTATGCTATCCAGAACAAATGTACCACATGGCAATGGTCTTGTCTATTTGCTTACAAAATGGTTTGTATGTTTTGAATGAATGATATGTTCATAAGGTATATTACATGCCTCAAGTGTTTGGAGATTTTTAAGTCAATTGCAGTGGAATATAAAATTTTGATCGATAATATTCACACTAATTTACGTAATGCCGATATGTAATACGCTCAAAATCATGTTGCAACTAACGCAATTACTTGCGTGAAGGAAACACAATACTAACACAAACCGTTTTATATATTTTATCTAACCGGTAACTAACAAATCTATTTTTACCGCAGTGTGCACAGTTATACAACTACGTATTAACGAAGTATATAGGGCACACATTGTTATCTCAATGTGTTTGTTAAACAGTTCGTTTCAATTAATGGCTGAATGTAACTCTACAATAATATTAGGGAAATTAAACGAGTAACTTAATATATGCAATCTGCATTGGATATAGTATAGTTAAGTGCTTTTGCATTCATTGTTGGATTAAATAGAACATTGAAGTATCAGTTTCGAATTTTAAATAGAAACGAGAACAACTTTGTCCCAGTTTTATGCGCGGATCGATAATTATACTTCGCTTTAACATAACGACCTTCAAAAGCATATTTGACTTTGCTAACACTTTAAGTGGTTGCACGTTTGTTGACGAGAAGATATGAGATAAATTAACACATAACAAGGTTTTTGTTATGAGAATACTATGAGAAAACTGGGTCATGTGATTGATTTAATATTATGTGCGTAGTTTGCAATATACTGTGCACTGTAGTGCGTCGATATTGAATGTGGATCATCACCACATGAATCACGGAAGTAAATGGATTAAGACTCACGTTCCGCTTTCCATTGATTAAAGTGCAGCGTGTTTCTAAGTGGTTATGCAATTTGAAAAATATGTATAAGTTTGATTGCACTACTACGTTTTTTAATATCTTATTGGTTACTTCAACAATGGATTATGTTTCATCGATAACTAAACGGGTCAACTTTATGCATTCGTTTCAAAGATTTAACAATGAATATTTAATTAAGTAGGTCAAACAAGTTGTATCTGCCTTAAACGTTGTGATTTAACGCACGACTAGATAACATATATCAAATAACAGTGTAAACGCTTGAATGCGTGTGTATTAATAAATAAAGATGTTTACACACGGCAAGGCCACGGAATTAACAAGGTGCGTCATTTATAAAAACATTAAACCGGAGAAAAGAAGCATCAAAAGGAAGTTAATAAGGACAAAGCAAATAAGAAAACAACCGGAACATTCACTTGATAATGATATCCAAGATGACGACTCTAGTGTAATCCTTGTACAATTTGCGGTAAACCGGTGCGATGGTATATACATTACAGGTGTTATAAAGACTCTCTTGGCATTATTTCCAGATTGTTTAATGTACTTTCGAAACAATGAAACATTGGAAGTGTTCTTGTTTCCAGAAATACCTACACTAGTAAAAACGATGAAATACAGAGGAAGTTTCGAAGAGAAAACGTATGATGAATGCATACCAAGTTCCGAGTTCATTGTATGGGAATGTACCAAAGACGCGTTTTTAATAGTTATGAAATCAAGTAACAACGAATTCTTGTTCACTGATCTGTTACAAAACAATTTGCTTTACAGCAACAGAAAGGTGCGGTACGAGAAACTTATCAAACTGTTTGTTAGGAGAATACATGCTCCAGTCATATCGTTGCAAAAATACACCATTTGTCCACTTGATAAATATCAATACGCATTATCAAGTTCTCTCAATTCAACGTATGGATTATTAGCTACACAGGACGCAGAACTGGCTCCATCTGGCGCAATGTTTACTAACACAACACATGGGACTATCAGCGCCCATTCAAAGTCTGTTCATGCCTCAGACAATGCATCAACACCTTTTCAAAACGCAGTAGAGAAATCCACACAAAGGTGCAGTAGTGCTGAGGATGTAATGGTACAGGGAGTAATTTCATCTCAAAACTCCGTTACTAATAACATTTCTAGTTTGGCTTCAGCTGTTCCTATTAATGAGGCATCTTACTCATTGACGCCTATATTAACAGTCCAGACACCATTCAAACGTCGCAAAAATTTGCCGCGATATCCTCGCTATGTTACAGAATCATCCAGACATCAGTCATATTTCAACTGGTTTCATGTAATCCCGACTGAAAAAGAATGTGTTATTGCTGGATTCTTTTATACAGGTATACATTTTTGTTTTGTAAATACAATTGTTTATAACAAAAATGTCTGCAGAATTAATGTTCTTCAACACCACATGAGCATACACACGATAGCATTGATGAATAATAATCTTTTTAAATACACGTTTGATTTCAGGTGAATTCGATCTAATCAGATGTTTCAAATGTGGCATTGGTCTTAAGGATTTCAGTCCCGAAGACGATCCAATGGCAGAGCACATACGGAATTCCGAATCATGTCTTTACTTGGAAGCTATGTTTGGTCTCGAAGGATTGACAAAACTACGGGTATATGGTTGTATAATCATGTTGTATTTACTTAGGCTTGCGTTGAGATTGTGTAATTAGGTAAGTTATACAATATTGATGAACTTGAATATTAATTTCATTATGTATGTCGGTAAAAAAATGTGACTTCAAAATTTAAACCAACACGGCCGTTCACATTTTGAGATCCATATCTTACGAACCGTCTAGTTTTTGCACATAACATTATTTTTAGAAAAAAGTCGATCAATCCAACCCAGAGAACACTCGTCAAAGACAGTATACGGATTTTCAAAGGAACTTTGGAGCAACATGTATGCATCATAACTCTTTTAGTGTATACATCATCCAATACATGGAATTCTTTTGAACTTATTATTGTATGTTAGAGGCTTGCTTTAGATACGTCAATCCATTTTATATCTTTTCAGCAAGCCATCATACTTCCAGAAGTCTTCAATATTCGACAATCGAGTCTCGAGTTTTAAGTTACGAGAGTGATAAGTATCGAAGCACAAAAAGTCCAGAAGAGTTAGCTGAAGCAGGATTGTTCTTCACAGGTTCAATTAGTATTTTACATAATAGAACATGTAGTTAAGCAAAAAATAATCTATTTCTTGCAACACTCACGCGTCAGGTTTTCAGTTTATAAATTCAATAAAAAACAACACGAGCAACAAAAAGGAATTTTAAAAACACTAAGTAATTGTTTTATTTATGAAAGTTATAATAATTGTACATTTTTTTGAGTAAGTATAGTATGATATTCATTCTGTATAATACAATCATATTCGAGACAAAAGTGTGTCTTTACAATCTAATGCTTTGCTTTGACCGTGAGATACCAGTTAGGGTCCGCTTACGTTTATACTTGATGTTCTGTTTTACACATAGCCAATGAGAGTAATACTTTCTGAAATTCTCCTGAAAGAATCTCTGGAGTTCAATATTTGCTGTGTTCAACAATATGAAAAATCTATATTTTAACGGGTAATTCGCTATAACATTTCCTCCCAACACAACATTTTGCGACAATTGGAAGCGTGACAATTTGTTTAGGCATATTTGTTTTACAATTTTTACAAGGTGTGGGAGATGAGGTTCGATGTTTTTCGTGTAACGGAAGTTTAAGGAAATGGGAGGAACATGATGACCCGTGGATAGAGCATTGCAAGTGGTTTCCCGCATGTGCATTTGCAAGAGAAACAAAAGGAGATGCATTCATTGAACAAGTGCAACACAGTGCGAACGCGCCGACAACTATGTTGGTAATGACAGGTTCCATTAAAAACGAATATATCTTCATTAATCACATTACAGTACTGATAAAGTGCTACGGTAAATACAAAAAATCTAAAAAGTGTAGATGTGCCAATTTTGTTTCGCGCGTTTTATTCTTTAATCGTAGTAACACTATGTTTAACTGGTCGATTAGTTTTATAAAATAAGTGTAAGTTACATGTATCCAATGAGCTGCGCTATTCTAGCTTTATAATGTGTATATATTGCAACAGAATGACGCAACTAACCCTTCGGCAGAAGTTCATCACTATAACGACCTCGATCTTGATATGGATCTTGTGACGATGAAGACCATATGCACGGATGAAATGGGATTCACTGCGGAGATCTTTGACGAAGCAGTTTATCACTTACAGCTTGATGGTTTGTACACTACCCTTGAACAATTTAGTTGACTTTGCTTAAACATACATGAATGTGACGTCATTGTTAATTTGATTAATGTTTTGTCTCTTCGCAGCTAATCACCATCCAAATATTGAGGACATCATTAACCGTATTGATCAGATACAAAAGGATACAGCTGTTCAATATACATCAGCTAAGAAATCAGGTAATATATTTTCTATGTGCAAAAGGAAATGTCTATCAAAACATCACAACATCATTCGCTTATGCAAATATATAGAAACACCGTGCAGAAGATTTTTTCTGTTTATGAACATAACATAAATTCCGCAGTTAATATAATTATAAAAACAACTATATATTTGTAACTAAATGGAGAGCGCATGTTGTTGTTAATAATATTAGCATATGTGAATAAAGTCAAATGATTTTTTGTAACGATGTGTTAGTACTCTTAAAAATAAGATAATGCAGCCTTAGAGATCTGAATTGCCTTTTGACGACCGTTCCAACGCCGAGATCCCACACGCAGCACCGATGCTTGCTAAGATCATCGATCAACGTAGTCAAATGATTGTATTTTTATATATGTAGTGGGTTTGCATGTTTGCAGATAATTCGTTCCGAAGATGTTATAATAGTATTTCTACAACGGTGCCAAAGAAGTACCATGCTATTCCTTTCTTATATTTATTCGAGATAAGTCTAAATTCAAAGAGTTATATAGGGTTATACATATCGGCCTAGATTGTGTCCTATTCAGAGAAAATTTTCCTAATCACGAACACTTATTAAGTTCTGTATTATAATAAGTGTTTATAACGCATTGTTTTTTTCATTTTTTATCAACTTGTATATCTTAAATTTAAAACCAAGGAAATCTAACCAAAAACACTACAAATATCATTATGGCCATTGTTGTATAATACAAACGTGCTGAAATAATGTTAACGTAACGATATTCTGTTTTAGAATCGCTATACGAAGAAAGCCATCGTTTGAAGAGTATTGTGAAATGCTCAAAATGCAAAATCAACGATTCGAACGCGCTGCTCTTGCCTTGCGCCCATCACGTAATGTGTATCGCATGTGCGCATGACACGAAGAGGTGTCCGGTCTGTAACAGAGGTATCAGGGATTTTGTCAGGACTTTAATGGGATAGAATCCATTTGAAGTAAAATGAAATGAAACTAAACCAAAACCTAAAAAGATCAAATGGAGACACATACACAGACAATTTCTAAAGAATGCATTCGCAGCAGGTCGCTTTTTGGACATTGTGTAGGTATTTCGAAAAATATTCAAAATTCCACACTTGTAAAAAGTTGCTTTTAGAGTACATTTACCATGACGACGCTTATAAATTAATCTCGCAAGTTATAATGTTTTATCTTTAAAACGTCCGATTATATACTCAAAACAAAACACTATTAACCATGTACTGGTGATCAATCCATTTTTACATAAACTATCTTTAAAACGTAGTCTAATTCACAAAGTGCGATAATTACGTGCATAGTGATACAAATTTCTATACACAACACCATACTATCATGAACACATTTTAGTAGATATGTGTGAGAACAATGATGCACTGTTCCACTGACGCAAATAACCAGTTTTCAAGACATTTGGACTTCATTTTTTCGCCTGTTTCAATAATGCAGATCATTTTCTAATTATGTTAATGGGGTTCTTATTTTTACCCGAACTGCAAAGTAGTTCTTAAGCTTTTCTTACCCAGGTCAATGCATATAAGAAGTGAGTAGATTAATTATATAAAGAACTCACTTATTAGTGAGTGTAATTTATAATTTACCTTTTAAATTTTTTGTGTGCAGTTTTTCACTATGCATACACATAAAACATTGCTTACGTTCACTGACGATGATTTATAATTTATGTTTGAAAACACAATAGATTATAAGTTTAAAAATTGCAAAATAAGCAACTGATAAAATAATACCGTATATTTATTATTTTATATTGATGCCCTGCGTCTTTGTACAAACTAAGCGTAAGTTATGTTATGGGTGAAAAAAAAACACATCTCGTCTAGACTTGTATGCTGTTTTATTTGATCGGTAATGTTTATATATTTATAAAACAAATCGTGATCGTTGTGCGACATAGGCTCGTCTGCTCGTAGGTGACATATTTGTTTTATCTTGCTTCGACACACTATGTTCTTGTAAGTCAAGGTTTTCGCAAAATTTAAGAAAATATCTCAAACATTCACACTTCACATTTGTCAATTAAATAATGTTGAAAAATAAAGCGTTACTATAGGTAATGTATATTCACAAAAGCGCACAACTTACAAGATTCACTGCAAACGTGTGTGCAATTAAAAAAAGAAATACGAAGCAAAAGGGCTCTCTCTGCTGGTTTCAATTACTTCACACAACTTATTATTATTTAATTTCATACCAAGTAAATTTGCTGTTGGAATCAAACATTTACTTTGTCTTCCTGTATCGACATACTTGCATGTTTTTAAATGTTTTTATAAGGATGCTTTATAAATTATGGCAATCGTATTGTTAACACGTTTTTACGTTTTACATGTGTTAATGAAAGTTTGTTGAAAATATACAAATAAAAACGAAATTGTATAGGAGTATGTTTCATCACTATACAAGAAATCAATCAACAATTTCGATTACAGCTGACGATTCGCAAACTTTAAAAGCTTTATCTAAATATTTGGACGTATTCATATTTAACTGTACATTACCATTTGTAAATAGTATAAGAAGCAACAAGTTCTCAAATCCATTATACCCGCTATGTTGCACCTTTGCCATACTCACTTATTGAATCATAGAGCTGACAGTATTGTTTTGGGGAAAAAAATCATCTCGATTGTCTTTTAAAATGTTTATATTGTAAATTTAGGACCTTTTTGATATGAAGAATTGGATTGTATTTAATGAATGCTTTATTGTTATTTTCAAAGATCTATTAATATACCATATTAATAGATTTTTGCACCATACTATCACGTCGACTTCAGTGTAATTGTATGATATCGATATTGATATCGATACTCATATTTCTTGTTTCGATTTTCAAAAAGCAGTGCGGTTAAAAATCTATTTAACATTTGAAATTTGCGTTCAATTTATATCAGTTTGAATGAAGTCTATACTATGTACGTTGTGAATACAATATCTTGTTACGCAAACTGAATGCATTCATATATTTGATAAACTTAATCGAACCGTTAGTGTTTTTATCGTTGAGAGATACTGATAATGCCATTCATATCGCAAAGCAACACGGAAGTACTTGAACGTACTCAACTCTATGTTTTATAACAGTTTGAAAATGCATATGTGCGTTTATAAATAGAAAAATAGATAAGCGGACAGACGACATGCATGGTAGTAAAATCAAAGCGCTGAAGGCACTTAAGGCCTGGGGCTAGGTTTAGTGTGACGTAAAATGCATTTACGATGTTTTGTCCGAATTTCTCCCTTTGTCCGCATTTATACGGATTGACCATGGCGGTTGAGTGTAGAAGCTCAGAGACTGAGACTCAATAGATGTGTATATACTACAGTGTACATAGACGGTGAAGGACAACACGATACTGGTTGTGGGAACGATAACCTTTTGTTCAACTCTACAGATCTGGTAGAGGTTCGTCTACATAGGCGGTGAAGATATACAACAACATGGCCGCAAAAAACTGTTATTGTTGGCGTCAAATAAATACCTTTCAATAGCCTAAAATAGTTTTCTATTACATAAATAACAGATCAGAAAAACACTCATAATTCCTTTATAATGTGTATACAAAAGAAAATCCACTTAAGCCCAAGTCTCACTTTTGCCGGTAGAGCCCAGGTCCATCCTGGTTTGCTAACGCCGGTCGACCGGCAAGGACCGGGATGATTCGTAGACATTTTTAACGCAGTCACACTATTTCCCGGTGCCGCCCCGGTTGAAGCCGGTCAACAGCCTGGCAGAGTCCCGTTCAACTCGGACTGGCTACGGTTTATCCCGGTCAAGCCCCGGCAGAGCCCCGGTTGTCGCCGGTAGTGCCCCGGTTAAAGCTGGCAGCGTCCCGGCATAGCCCCGGTTGTCGCCGGTAGTGCCCCGGTGAAAGCCGGCAGCGTCCCGGCAGAGCCCCGGTATACCGTAACACCGCCGGCACTCACCGTGTCTATACCGGCATCAGACCCCGGAAGAGCTACGGCAACGCCCCGGTTTCACCCCGGTCGTCGCCGGTAATGCCCCGGCGGAGCCCCGGTGAATGCCGGTGGCATTCCGACAGAGCGCCGGTTTTGATATGTACCGTAGCAATACCGGGACTCTAACGGTATTCATTAAAATGAAAGAAAGGAAAATTGAATGAAAAAGTTAACGCTTTCTGCGCAGATTGAGGGTGTTGAAATGTTGATTTTCTCTTCTTTCTTCGTATATTCCTAAGTATTGTGGTATTCTGCATTGATCATTAAAGTTTAAATACAAGTCACCGTACAATATTTTTTTTTTACATTTTCCGTTTTGAACCCCCTTAATTTTTTTTCTCCATTTTTTGTGAACAATTTATTTACAAAATTCACTCTCATTCATCCAAATGTTGAACTAACAACACTCTTTTAGTATGTATTAAAAGATAAATGCATAATATATACAAATATGATAGTTTATAACATGTGACAAAAGGAATAAAGAAAAAATGAACAAACAAGTGATGTCATCATCCTTCGAAAACGATAAAAATTGCTTTCTCTAGTCACGAGTCTTTTTTTAAATAAATTGTAAAAAAAAAACATTGCAAAAGGAAATTACAATCTTCCAACATAGAAATCATCTACAATGTATGCTTGAATGAAAAATAAAGAAAACAAGAGCTGTCAGAGGACAGCGCGCTCGACTATTCGAATGCTTGACAGTATAACATACGCCATCATGGGGAAATTGTTCAAATTATTCAATAAGGTCACGGTAATAGTTCAGGTATATTTTCAACAATCTATTGAACATTTGTAGAGACATAAAACAAACTAATAAGATTTTTTTTCAAGTTTGATAGCAACAGCTTGGGTGGGATGTTTGGACGGTCCTTCAAAAATAAAGTAAATAAATAGTTGTTGTTTTTTTAAACCATGTTTCAAAGAAAAAAATATGCTTTTGGGGTTGGGGGGGGGGTTTAGCGGGGGTATAATGTGGGGTGTGGTTATTTATTAGAAATCTTTCAACAATAAAAAAGGAACACATTTTTCTTTGTTGGGGGAAGGGGCGGGGTGGGGTGCAGAGATTCTGGGTTGAGGCGTGGGGTATTGTTTTGTTTGGGTGGAGTCCATTGTGGTATTCAGGTAAGTGTTGTATTGTCAAATTATGAATAAAATCTTATCATACATAAAGAAGTTATGGAAATTTAACTAAAATTTATTCTTGTGACCTTGACAGTCAAGGTCATTTAAAGGTCAAGGTCAAATTTGCCAGGTAAAGTACCCTCATGGTAGTAAGAAAATAATTGAAGTTTGAAAGCAATAGCTTTGCTACTTTAGAAGTAAAGTGGATCTAAACTCAAAATTTAAGAAAATATTCAGTTACTAAGACAAAAAAGGCAATTATTCTTACAAAAAGCTTGATACAGTTATCTGCTCTTGTTAATAGATTGGGGTCATATTGGTAAAACAGTTTGCAAAATATGATAGCAATATGTCAAGGGATATTGAAAATATTTGAGGTGGTATGCACACTTTTACATAGATTTATCAATAATATGCATATTGTTAATGGAAAAAAGTCCATAATTCATACAAAATGCTTAATACAGTTGTCTGCTCTTCTTAATAGATTGGGGTCATGTTGGTTATGAAGTTTGCAAAATATGAATGCAATAGGTCAAGGGACATTAAAAATAATTGAGGTGGTACGCAAACTTTAACATAGATTTATTAATAATATGCATATTCTAAGTGAAAAAAGGGCCATAATATTTAAAAAATGATTGGTACAGTTGTCTGCTCTTGTTTATAGGTTGGAGGCTCGTTGGTTAAGAAGTATGCAAAATATTAAAGCAATAGGTCAAGGGACAAAGGAAATATTCGGGGTGGTACGCAAACTTTAACATTAATAATATGCATATTCTAAGTGAAAAAGGACCATAATTCATACAAAATGCACGATGCAGTTCTCTGCTCTTGTTTAAAGGTTGGGGGTCATGTTGGTAAAGAATTATGCAAAATATTAAAGCTATATGTCAAGAGACATAGGACATATTTGGGGTGGTAGGCAAACTTTAACATTAATAATATTCATATTCTAAGTGAACAAAGGGCCATAATTCTTACAAAATGCTTGATACAGTTGTCTGCTCTTGTTTATAGGTTGGGGTTATGTTGGTTAAGAAGCTTGCAAAATATTTAAGCAATATGTCAAGGCACATAGGAGATAATTTGGGTGGTACGCAAACTGTAACATTTGCACGCTCACGCCGACGCCGGGGTGAGTAGGATAGCTCCACTATATATATTTCATATATAAAAGTCGAGCTGAAAATGGAATTCACGAGTGAAAACGAAAAGTTCCCGCATTATAATCAAGATCACCCCCCTTTTTCAGAAACGCTATACTGAATTTTAGATTTTTATATGTGATCATAAATATGAGGTAAATGTTCAATAATTATTATAAATAGATAACAAAAAAAGGAAAAGCCTATAATAAACTCATAAACATATAAACATACATACATCTCATATATAATGTGTGAGATGGAACCTACTCATTGCAGTTAGATTTGCTAACCTAGTTTGAAATTGCACGTGAATGTGTTCTTATATAAATAAGACTTGAAAATGTTACAGGGAAATAAGAACATTAATAATTAAGTAACAAGGCACATATAATCATTCAATCAAACACGTTTAAAGTTAAATAGATTTATCAATTTATCATTGACTAGTAATACTAGTGATATTAAACATTAAACGTATTATGACAGACAAAACAAATACACAAATACATGATTGTCATGGTAGTTTTTCGAAGAACTTCGACAGGTTGGAATAAGTGTCTCCAAACGACGCCTGGCATTGGTGACCCTGGGCTGACCGCCAGAGTTATTCATTATGAAAATGTTCTTGAGACCACTCAAAGATCATTTTAAGATGCATAAGGTTGAGTCCAGAGCCAGCTATAATGTTTATGTTGTTGCAGCATTGAACACATGACTGTAAACAAGAACACTCGATGACTGCAAGTTCCTAGCTTTTTTTCTGGGTTGAATTTGAGTCCATAATCTGTCTGGTTTCATTTTCCTCTTGCACAAGTAATCAGCATACAATGTATCACTGAAAAGATAACATCATTGTTCCTCTGAAGTTGATATTTGACTAGTACATGTAGTTTTATTCAGGCAGGTTCACAAGAACTTCAATAAGTTTCAGTCGAAGAAAATTATGCATAATTGCAAATTGTGTATGAATAATTTTAACCATTTTTTATTTATTAAATAAAAATATTTGGTCTTTTCTTATTGATTTGGCTTCAATAAGCCTTCTCAAAGTTGTTTCTATAAATTGACAACATTTTCTCCATGTTATTTAACAAAACAATCATATACAGATGTCAAATACACAAGCACTTGTATAGGAGTAAAAACGGACATTAGTGTTTCATGAGAAGTGTGACATAATCCATTATGATATACGTCATCGTTTTTATTTATTCAGACATTCACGACATAGCATGTCATTACTAGTATTTTATATGATACACCCTTTTAAACTGGATTAATACGTAAGTGTAAACACCACACATAAACGTTCTTCATCCAAATGGTTTAACCAAATACATGTATTATCCCTACTGGATATGAAACTGACTATTTACGTTACATTTTATTTATTACTTGAAACATTGGTTCTACATTAACAATCACATAAATCAGTGAAATACCTAATTCGTGTCCATCTTATAAGCCTGTCTGCTATAAAGGAGATAGTTGAAACTTGATGAATGGTCCTTCCCGCATGTATTTCCAATTTCCTTAAGTTCAATTGATCATTGAAACATACAGTGTTGACAAAAAGTAATTAACCGTTCCTGGACCACCAATGTTGTTGATCATTGCTGAAAAGATAATAAACATTCAGCGTTTTAATTTGGATAACCATTATACATAATTTAGGTGATCACACAAGTAGCAGTCATTGGCATATAATTTTCAGAATAATAATTTTAGTATTTGGGACATAATATACTTTTTTGTTGTTTGTTTGAGGAAAACATCATTACTTGGTCATACAATTCAAATATGCTGTCCTTAATTTCCATGCATTAACAACACAACTTTTTCCTTACATGGCATATTTTCTTTTTTAAAATGAAAGCAAATATGAGCCTGATTATGTGGTAAAAACCATTTTCAGGATGCCCTTTTCCTACAAAATATACTTTACTCAAATTATGAATAATGAAACTGTTATACTTGAAAAAAATATTGCATAATCCATCTACATCTACGGTATACTCCCGAACAATCAATTATGATTATAATTAGGAGGCGCGTTGTCAGGTCAACCAGTGTTAGTCAGTTAAAAAGTGCATCTAAAAGAGAAAGTATTTGAGATATATACAGTAAAGTAAGAATATTCCAGAAGTGCAGTGTTAGGTTAAAAAAACAGGGGCTACAATCTTAGAATGTAACCTCCCCGAGTCTCGTTTTGAAGGAATCGAGATTTGGGGTTGATTTGACCATGTATGGAAGACCGTTCCAATACCTTATAGTTCGGGGAAAGAAGGAGGTCATGTGATACTGGGTTCGTGATTGGGGGATTAAAAAGTTTAAATTTCATGTAGGGGTAAGGTGACAGTGATCCACGTTGACTAGCTTGTGTTGGATTTTATATAAAATGGTGAGGGATTTCGTCATGCGGCGTTGGGCAAGGGTGTTCCAATGAAGGGTCTGTAACATAACGGTGACACCACTGGTGTATGAATAGTCATTCATGACATACCGGACTGCTGCGCGTTGGACCCCTTCTAGTTTATTTGCCAAGTAGTTTTGCCAGGGATGCCACACAACTGAACAATATTCAAGTTGTGGGCGTACGTACGTGGTATAGGCAGCTTCCTTAACCTTCATATTTTGGGTCCTAACGTTTCTCTTAATGTAATGGAGGAAGGTTTTGGCCTTAAGGGATATATTATTAATGTGCTTTGACCAGTTTAAGTCCTTAGTTAGGGTTACCCCAAGGTACTTGGCATTGACAGTTGACTCTAGTTCGATATGATGGAGGGTGTAGGGGAATATGATGGGGTTTCTTTTCCTAGTTACAAGTAACACCTCGCACTTATCAGATTTTAATTCCATTGCCCAATCTTTTTCTCATTGTTCTAGTTGGTAGAGGTCATTTTGGAGTTGTACTGAATCGGACTGGGACTTGATCGTCATATAGACTACAGTGTCGAAAGCATATAACCTAGCATTACTTTTTTGTGCTGTCAGGGAGGTCATTAATATATTTCAGAAAGAGGCAGGGACCTATGACTGACCCTTGTGGGACACCAGACATAGCTGGGAGTTCATCCGAGATATGACCCTCAACCGCAACTCTCTGTGTACGGTTACTGAGGAAGGATCTAATCCAGGATGTGACCTCTAAGTTCACCCCAAGCTTGGATAATTTGTGAATGAGCTAGTGGTGATCGACCTTATCGAATGCTTTGGAGAAATCTATTACGATTACGTCAGTTTGTTGACCATTTTCTAGAGAGTCAAATAGTTATTGGGAAAAACTAATCAGCTGTGTCTCGCAGCTATGTTTTGACCTAAATCCATGTTGAAAAGGGGAAAGGAGCTGGTGCTTATCAAAGTGGGACATTAAGTTTGAGACAATAATGTTTTCCACCAGTTTAGAGACAATACATGTAAGTGATATGGGTCTGTAATTACTTGGTTTTTACCTTGATCCGTTCTTGAACACAGGGGCTATTGTTGCTTTCTTCCAGTCTGATGGAACAATACCTGATCTAAGGGATAATTGGAATATCCTATAAATGATGGGTGAAATCTCTTTGTGAAGTTCTTTTAGGATCCGTGGTGAAATCTGGTCTGGGCCGGATGCTTTACTGGGGCAGAGACCACTCAAGAGTTTATCCACACCTTCTTCTGTTATAGTTATTTATGGCATTTGAGACTTCACCTTGTTTATTAGGATGCTGCAGGCCTGCTTTAGGCTGAGGGGCTGGGGCCGAGAGAATACAGATTCAAACTGTCTATTTAGGATGTTGGCCTTGTCAGTAGGTTTTGTGTGGGTGATACCTTCTGACTTGAGTGGTGACACTCCGAAGTTTTCGGACTTGTTGTGTTTGACAAAGCTTTAATTTGTTTTGCTTCTACCTGGTTGTGAGTCACCCTCAAAGATAACCGTTTCTATGTAAAGCCAATAGGACTATCTTATTTGGCTTTGGATGGAGGCCTTTATGAATTTGAACTGGGAAGTTAACTTTTGGTCTGCTGACTTTTTATTTTTGATTTGTTGGTATAATCTGTCTCTTCGTCTGATGAGTCTAATAATTGATGGGTTGAGCCATGGCAAGTCTTGTCTGGTCTTTGTCGTTTTTGTCGGGATATGGGTTTCACATAGATTGTTAAGTTTAACTTTGAAGTCCATCCAGGCAGTGTCGGGGTTTGTATAATTAGTAGTTAGAAACTCCATACGAAATTTGTCAATGTCTTTTTTCAGCTGTGACCAATAAGCACGTTCGTAAAGTGGGATTTTTCTTTCAGGTTGGAGTTTACGACCCTTGTTGATTTGTATTTATATGACAGACTATGTCGTGGTCGGAAGTGGCAAGACTGGGTAGGGTTTTAACGGTACAGATAGCTGATAGCAGATTGGTTAGAAATAGGTCGAGGATGTTCGATTTTCTAGTGGGGATTTTGACTACGTTTTAAAGGTTATAGGTGACCATGTTTTCTAGAAAATCTTCATACAATTCATTGTGTTTGCAGGTAGGCTTAAGGAATTCGTCTGTCCAGTCAATGTCAGGTAAGTTTAAGTCTCCTAGGAGCCAGATGATTTTATTCTTGGGGATGAGTTTTAACGATGACCATAGCTCATCAAGGGATTCTTTGTCACCTTCATGGGGATGGTAGTATGATCCTTTGTATATGAAACTTACTCCGGGAATGGTTACCTTTGCCCAGCATAAGTTGCATTTGGATTTGACATCTGGCTCTTCTTGGTTTACTAGGGATTTGGCAATGGCTATAAGGACCCCTCCACCCTGGGAGTGTGTACGGTCATCTCTGTATACATCGTGATTGAGGGAGCCAGGAAAGATCTCGGAAGTGTGAATCTCCGGTTTGAGCCATGTCTCGGTGCAACAGATTACATCAGGTTTAGTTTGATATATTACCTGGTGTAGGTCAGGGATCTTATTTTTAATTGACCTACAGCAAATATTGAGAACTGATATTCTCTGACTTACGTTTCTAGGTTTAGAAGGCTTCCGATCATTTGATGAGACCGGCGTAGAAGTGGCCTAGGGGGATTTGAACTGTTTGTGGGTAGAGGGAAAATCACTTACTTCGGGGCTGCTTACTTGTTGGGTAGGTGAGACAGTTTAAGGGGAAAATACTAGGTTGTTGTAGATATTTGTATCACTAAGGGAGTCTAGGGAAGTAGCTAGGGATAGATAATAGTTCATACTGCTGCATATTATGCATTGCCAGCTGAACTGGGAGTCGGTCAACCTATCATAGGATTCATCTCCAATATCTTGGCAGCAAATGTGGAACCATTGTTCAAATGTGCCACAGGCAATACCTTTCTCAGTCCATGACACGTTGGCGTTACACTTACCACAAGGGTACTGGGGAATACCACCAGCAGGGCCAGGGTTGGGTTCGATGTCTGCAGACATACTTTCCAATAAGCAGAATAAATATAGGCATGACAAGTCACAGCTAACAAGTTTCTTAGTTGTTCTCCTGGTTGGTTTCAACGTAAGCAAAACACCAAGTCTGAAAGACTTGCTCAGGATTGAGGACGACATAACGTGACTTCTGTCAAAATATGTATCTGTATGGGTCTCAGTATTGTTTATTTTATTGTATTTGCTCAATGAGATAAGACAAACAGTCCAAAGACAGAACGTATACAAACGTATTCATAGTGATGCAATACTCGGATAACCGGAAGTGTCCGAAGTACACAGTAAAATTTTCGGCTTCTTGTTTCAAAAGTAGTTTACTCAGATATTAATTAAGTTCTGGTTAGTATCATTAGTATCCAATAGAATCTTACTACCAACACCAAAGAAATTGTGAAATGATGGGTAGAAATGTGAAAATTGTTTAAATTGGTGAGAGCACTGGAAAGACGTGACTGATTCCCGACGCATGCGCAGATTCATGTACCTTCCTGTTCCGAGCTTTGTGTTGATAGCAAAACAATGCATTCCTTTCTTGAAAAGTTGAAGACTTTTCTTTACGTGATGGGTTTGCCCGTACGACAACCCGTTCACATGGCAACAGTCACCACACAAGCATAAATCCGCTGTATCCCCTTTTACTGCTCACCAACAATATTAAATTTTGTAAGTGACACGGGTTCTAAACATTATTGTTGACAGTGGTCAAATTTGTCAAGCGTTTGACATTCGTATTTCCAGGAATCGATTTCTTCATAAATATCAACACTGCCATGCATTAGTTGACGTCTATCATTAACTCCAGTCACATTAATATGAACAATAATAACACTTTTATTAATCTTTCTCTTGCAATATAGCAAATTGCTTTTTCTTTAAACGACCCAATCTGTCAGGTACAATGTCGGTTATATTTGTTGTCATTGTATTTAGCTTGCGGGTTCTAGCGTTTCATAGCGTATTTATAGAATATTCGTAGTTTTCCGCACATTACCGCATAACGTTCGGAGTGACGGATATGTACGAAAGAAGGCGATATTGCACGAAGTTCATTAGAGTGCTAAAGGTTACAATATACTAAATGATCGCTTCATGTAGGGCTGTACTCTCTAAAAAAAATATCATAGTTGACAGGAAGGCATGTTTTACACTTTTTACTATTATTCGGGTGTTATCTTTCGGGGATAATGGTAGGGCATGAATAGGTGTTCACTACTGAATCCCTGAAATATGATAAACTTGAAGACTTAAGTAAACCATTGCACTAGAAAAGGTTACATTCCACTAAGAAACGGCTGAAAAAAAAGTTGCAAAAACAGTTGATTTTGATTTGTGTCAAATTCTTTCTTGCATTGTACATTACATATCTTTTTTATTGCATAATCGATTCCGTTTAGAATGGCCTTTAAGAAAAGGTAGGTTATGGGGGGGGTCTCTATGTTCAAAATGTTGCATTTATTTTCGCTCAAAGTTGTCGCTTTTACATTGCATTATTTAGGGAAACTATTAAGTATATTATGACCTAAACGCAAAACCAGGCCTAGACACAAAGGAGCTGTATTTACAGAAAATCATCATTTTTTTGGTGGGATATGACGCGTTTTGGCAAATTAAAACGGAATAAATGCGTTTGTTTCACGAATTAATGGAGCATTGTGAGTTTTTAAGAAAAAAAATGCGTTTTTAGAGGAAAATAAGAAAAAAACCGTACAAAAACTCGTCTTGAGCATCTCAAATCGCAACCATTTGTGCTGAAAGAGCTCATGAACACGTTTTAATAGTTGTTTACTTCTTTTTCTACATAGCTTGTAACAATATTCCAGTATTTTGACCGATTGTAATTATTTAGGGTTATCGTTTTACGCCTGAACGCCCGTTATAAATCGAAGCTCCGAACGCGAAAGCCACATGGCTTTTCAGGCGTTATAATAAAATGAATTTTCAAGCATTTCAACGTAAAAGGTCGATCTGAAATTTGGCATGCATATAGAAAATAGGTTTATAAGTATCGAGAAGTGCTTTTTTTCGCGATGTTAACAGTAAACGTTGCCTTAACCGCAAAACCAGGCCAAGTCACAAAGGAGCTGTATTAACAGAAAAACATCATTTTTTTGGTGGGATATGACGCGTTTTTGCAAATTAAAACGGAATAAATGCGTTTGTTTCACGAATTTAAGGAGCTTTGTGAGTTTTTAAGAAAAATGCGTTTTTAGAGGAACATAAGAAAAAAAACGTACAAAAACTCGTCTTGAGCATCTCAAATCGCAACCATTTGTGCTGAAAGAGCTCATGAACACGTTTTAATAGTTGTTTACTTCTTTTTCTACATAGCTTGTAACAATATTCCAATATTTTGACCGATTGTAATTATTTAGGGTTATCGTTTTACGCTTGAACGCCCGTTATAAATCAAAGCTTCGAACGCGAAAGCCTAATGGCTTTTCAGGCGTTATAATAAAATGCATTTTCAAGCATTTCTACCTGAAAGATCTGTCTGAAATTTGGCATGCATATAGAAAATAGGTTAATAAGTATCGAGAAGTGCTTATTTTTGGCGATGTTAACAGTAAACGTTGTCTTATAGGTTACAATATACTTAATGATCGCTTCATGTAGGGCTGTACTCTCTAAAAAATATCATTGTTGACAGGAAGGCATGTTTTACACTTTTAACTATTATTCGTGTGTTATCTTTCGGAGATAATGGTAGGGCATGAATAGGTGTTCACTACTGAATCCCTGAAATATGATAAACTTGAAGACTATAGTAAACCATTGCACTAGAAAAGGTTACATTACACTAAGAAACGGCCGAAAAAAAGTTGCAAAAATAGTTCGATCTTTTTTTATTGCATAAATCGATTTCGCTTAGAATGGCCTTTAAGAAAAGGTATGGTTATCTGGATCTCTATGTGCAAAATGTTAAATTTATTTTTGCTCAAAGTTGTCGCTTTTACATTGAATTATATAGGGAAACTATTTAGCATATTATGACCTTAAAACAGTTCTTCTTACTGTCTCCGTAGACACTCGTATATTTTCGGCCTAGACCGTCAAGTGAGGAACTTATTCTCGCATAAATATGCAAACAATAATAAAAACTATGTCGTACCCAATGCTTATCAATGTTGCTTCAATAATATTTTTTACACGTTTTATGACACTTTCATGTTATATAGTAATGTTCTGTATTTACAATGCGCGTGATTGAGATCTGCGAAGAACTTCTTTGCAGGGACCTATTGGCTTGTATGGGTCCCTCTTCTTTGATTGCGCATAAATGACCGCCAAGTGGCAAATCGGACTTTTGGGAATTCATTCATTCGTGGATGTTTTGGCAGCCAGCCAATTCTGACTGTCTCAGAAATTTGTATCATTACTATGGCCTTAGGGCTTCGCCCCAGGCCAAAAACATAAACCATAGTAAGAGAAATATGAAGTTCAAATTCGCTTCGCGTTTCACGAATATGAAGCGACATTCTACATGCAGCATAATTTTCGCGCGTTTTTTAGTACAACGGATTGTGAATGTAAAATATGCGTAAGTTATATCGCGATTATATTGAATTAACAACTCGTTTAAATCTATTGAATTTGGTCTGATTTCAGGGTCCGCTGAATCAGGTTGTTTTCTATCATGAAGATGCTTGTTTTCTTAGATCGATATTGCACTTGACATCGGACAAGTTGACTGGAAGAGTCGACTTTCTGTTTGTAAAGTCATGAAGATGATCCAATAGCAGGGCACATACGAAATACTGAATCATGACGTAACCTAGAACCCATGGATCGATATATTGTCAAATGATGTAAGGTGACAACATTACTTCGAAGTCGAAACCTAGTGACAAATTTTGGCGTGCCGGTATATGAAGCTTTTTTGAAGAACAACTAGATCAACACATTAAACAATATTCCAGAGAAACAGTGTAGCAACTAGTATGCACCATGGATATTTATATGTAAACATTATCTAAAGATATATTATTAAATATTATTAACATCTGATTTGTCTTCTGTAATGGTAAGTTTGTTTATATCAACCGATTGAATTTTCAGCATGTATACACATTCCCAGCATTCCTCGATATGCGACATGCGCGTTGTTGCCATTTCCGGTTCTTTATCTTTCCTTCTACAGAATCTCTTCCTCTATTGCCTTTTGCGAGTCCAAGATTGTGCAGTTACCTTTCCTCTAAAGGTCCTTACTTATCTAGAAGGGTTATATTCTGATGCCCGCTGCCTTTGTCAGTTATTGGCTTAAGGTCAGCGTCATAAACTCTGTGGTGTCTCTCTCCATTTACAGATTTGAGGTTTTATCTCCCCAGCTCTTTCTTGTACTTTATAGACCCTTTCAGTTATAGCCGGTTTTTAAGTATTTAAGTATTTAAATATTGAATTAAGTATTTAAGTTGTGTGACGTCATGCGAGGATTATCGAGTGTATCGATTGTAAACGAGAACAGAGATCTGTCAGAAAATGTTTTTTTAACGATGTAATTGGACTGAACATATGCGCGAAAAGGTTTGTACTTACATAATTGTTAATAATGTATTATTTTCTAATGAATTTTTATATTCGGTTTATGCTGCTAATAAAGCAGCTGTATTGTTCATCAGAGAACGTTAACAGAAGACTAAATACTGAAAATCCCACAACACAAAACAAATGAATAAGTCGTATTCTTTCATATACAAAACTGTAGGAAGACTTTTATAAATGATGTTTAAAAAAATAAGGAAACATATATTTGTTTGATCACAATTATAAGCGGTGTGGATATTGTTGTTGTTTATCAGCGATCGAACGTGTAAGAGATGCATTTAAACAATTGTAAAACAAAGCCCTAAAAAGCGGAATACATAGCAATTGTTAAATTGTATCATTTTCTTTTCCATTGAATGGATTTTCGTTTCGTTTACATTGAATGACAAGATTAATAAATTTTAGCATACATACGGAAAAGAACTCTTCATATTATGCAAATTGAACTATCTTTGCATGTATATTGAAATATCTTTACTAATGATAAGGAGTGATACAAATCTAGCATTTTATGATCAATTAATCTATATTTTTAATGTAGTTAACGCAAGCATTGTTTACGCTATTGTGATTGCTTGTTTTCATGATGGTGTTTCGTACACTGCAATAACGTACTTGAAATCTATACACGTAATAGCGGAGTTTACATTTGCAGGTACACGTTAAATACCTCAATTACGTAGCAGTTAAATTGCACAATATTTTAAATTGATTTATAGTTATTAAACACTGTATTATTATGATTAAACTAATATATATACACTAGCTCTTGTAAATCCATTTCCAATAAAGTCTTCATTTGTTTAATGTTAAAATATTTTATTGAAGCAAATGTTTAGTATTTTGGCTATAACATTTGGCTAAAATGACTGCTTAATATGCTAAGGGGAGATGACATCGGGGTATCATACATTGTGTTTATTCACCAGACACTAGGCTGCAACATGTGGTTTATGCAGGGACCCAAGTATACGTCCCTGGGTTATTGACACCTTGTTTTCTTTGAAATTGTATGCGCAGTATCCGATCATAACGAGATAATCGAATTGTGATGAAGAAAGGTGCAATAAAACACTGGGATAAAAATACTGCAAAAAGAGTGTCATATTGGTGTGAACAATTAAATCAAACAATTACATTAGTCAAGAAAATTTATTTTATGTGTAACAAAGTTTTTTTTCAGACAAATAAAGGTTCAAATCAGATACAATGTGTTGCGTACATAAAATCGATCTATTTGTTGTTTGTTTTCATCATTTACGATTACTTGTTTTCATTCGTTAAATTTAATTCATTCCGAAAAAAGTTCAATTGATGGGAATTTTTTATTACAAAAATGTTCGCGATGAAGTGCCAAGTATGTTTTTTTTTGTCATAACCACATACCGAGCTCTTACATAGTGTTCTACTCCCGAGGTCGTTGTTAGTAAAAACAAATAATAACAACAGTATAATCGTTTCAAAAATGCATTTCCTTGCATGCAAATGGTTTATTCAGACATAACTAGTAAAATTGTATTTGATATTTTGCATTATTATCATTACAAACGATGATTTTGTCAACCTTCCCTATATGCGCTTATATGAATTCCACCTTTTTTGCCAACCAGTGGGCGGAGTCTAAACTTTGCAGCTGGGGTGAATTGACACTTCAATTCCCATTTTCAATGGTAAAGGTCCAAGTGGTAAAAAAGCGCTCAAATCATATGCAAAATATCAATACCATTAAAATATAAATTTTCGGCGCGTTTTTCAATATTTGGCATTTTTATTAAATATTCACGTTTAAAGTTTAGCAGTAACAGTACGGGATTTGTCTTGCGACACACAAGGTTATTGAACGGAATGTTTAATGTATTTTCACGCTTCAACGTAAAAAAATAAAATATGCGAAAAGCGAAAGCTTTAATAGACGTCAATATAATAAAAAAATGAAAAATTTGTGCAATTTACGCATATATAGTGCAAGAGACGTTGATTTTACTGTAGCATTATATAGACATATAAGGAAAAATGCCCCGCCCCTTGGCGGCCATGTTATTCAAGCAAACGTTACCATTTTCAAACTCATCCAAGATATGATTAGGACAAATATTCTGACCATATTTCATCAAGATTGGACAATAAATGTGGCCTCTAGAGTGTTAACAAGGTTTTACTATAGCCATATTATTAAAAATGCCCCGCTCTCTGGCGGCCATGTTTTTCAACAAAACGGCATCATTTTCAAACTCGTCCAAGATATTATTGGGATGAATATTCTCACGAAGTTTCATTAAGATTGGACAATAAATGTGGCATCTAGAGTGTTAATAAGATTTTACTATAGCCATATATAGTCATATAAGGAAAAATGCCCCGCCCCTTGGAAGCCATGTTTTTCAAGCAAAGGTTACCATTTTTAAACACATCAAAGATATCAGTGGGACAAATCTTCTGAGCAAGTAACATGAAGATCGGAGAATAAATGTGGCATCTAGAGTGTTAACAAGGTTTTACTATAGCCATATAAGGAAAAATGCCCCACCCCCTGGCGGCCATGTTTTTCAACCAACAGGCATCATTTTCAAACACGTCCAACATACTATTGGGATAAATCTTCTGACCAAGTTTCATGAAGATCAGACAATAAATGTGGCCTCTAGAGTGTTAACAAGATTTTAATATAACCATATATTGCCATATAAGGAAAAAATGCCCCGCCCCTTGGCAGCCATGTTTTGCAAGCAAGTGTAACCATTTTCAAACTCATCCAAGATATCATTGAAACCAATCTTCTGACCAAAATTCATGAAGATTGGACAATAAATGTGGCCTCTAGAGAGTTAACAAGTCAAATGTTTACGCCGCACAACGCACGACGCACGACGGACGACGGACAAAAGGCGATCACAAAAGCTCACCATGAGCACGTTGCGCTCAGGTGAGCTAAAAAGATTAAAAGAAATAATTATTAAAAGATAAAAATAATTGAAAAGAAGAGTAGACCCACAACTGGAAACATTATTTGTTGGCAAAATCAAGAACTTTGATTGTTTATTCATTTGAATACCAATTGAACTGTTTAATATGAAAGGGAAAAAAACATCTTAATACAGAAAGGAAACAAGTTAGAAGTAACTATTAAATTAATAGCAAGTACAGTGTAATCTTCTTTTATGCAAGTGATATGAAATCGCCTTAGGGCAGATTTGCTTAATTGTCAATATCAGAGACATAACACTGCATGCATTTTATTACCAACTAAGAGGCCAGATTTATAACCCTAGAATACACAAGAGTTCTGTTTGTCCATCTGCTTGTCAATTAAATATATCAATAGATAAGTGAAATGCTATGGTTCCTACAAAAGTAATAATACTTGAGTAACAAATGTGATACACTGAGATAAATATATTGCCTACGACCTTATGTATTTGAGGCTTTTTCCATAAATAATAAAGAAGTAACATCTTACAGCTTTAAAGAATTTTTCTCAATAAATAACTCAGAAAAAAGTTTATCAATTACATAATAATTAGTGATTTAATATAAAACGGCTCCTTTGTAATGTTCAAATGCTACAATTTTCAATCGACCAGTATTGACCAGTAAAGACCAGTAACGACCAGTTTTGACCGGTTTTAACCGGGTATTGACCGCCGGCCCGGTCGATATCCAATTGACCGGTCAATATGCCAACCCTGTGTTAGCAATATAATACAATACAAAATTACATGCTTCTTTGGACACAATATGCTGAACAAAAGGGCTGCTAAGTGCAAAATTTACAGAAGTGAGAAAAAACTCGAGGCTTGTACTATGTCTCTCTTCTGTCAGTTGGAAGTGATGCTGATAAGGTGTACACAAATAAGCATGCAACTATAATGTACATACATTTCAAAACAATGAAAAGTGTAGAATATAAGTCAATATAAAAATTTAGAAAAAGAATGAGAAAATGTTATTTGATCTTACTTAAAGAAATATAACACGTAGTTCTCATGAATACGTCGTACTTCAGACGCTGAACGAAACCAGCCTCGCGTTCGCTCGTAAATGTTCGGATATCGTGGCGGGAAATGAACATCGAATATATTGTCGCATACAAAATAAAAAACGAGCATTTTGTATCTCGTTTGATCTTTCTTAACATACCACATATAGCGTTGAAATTATGGCTTTTGCTTTAAGGATGGGTAAATTTCATTTTACGAAATATTTTGCGAACTATTCGTTGATTTTGAATATTTAATAATAATACTTCAAATCGATTAAGATGTATTTGTGAAGAATTGTTCAAAGTCATTCACTTAGTTGAGAGATTGGTCTGTAGTTACATACATCCCGAGGATATGACTTTTTGTTAATCGCACACACATTTGCTTCTTTCCAGCTCCGTGGAACCATACCAGTAATGACTAAAAAAATGAAAAGATTTTTTGGACTTGCAATCTCAGCTGGAATTTCTTTTAAGACTATTCAATTTAATTGGTTTGGTCTTGAGGCCTTTACAGTTTTCATAACTTTTATAGAATCAAAGACATCTTTGCGGGAATCTTCTAAGACGGGACGGTCTGAATCTTGTGAGTTTAGGATTTGCATATGTGTATTAGGTATCATAAGATAACATTGAGATGAAAAGGAGGAATTTAGGATATTTGCTTCATCAATGGATGACTCAAATATAGTACAGTTATGACTTGAGGGAGGCAACTCGTTATGTGCGGTGTTTTTATTTGTTAAGTTTTAATGACTTAACAGAAGTCGGGTGATGAGTGTTGTTGTTTGCGTATTAAGTACGCAATGTTATAAAAGTGGAGTGGTTTGCTGATCTGACCAAATAATTTACAAGATTACGTTGGTGGCGATACATGTGCCAATGGCTGTCCAAATTCGAAGCCTTGGCTCTTTTGTATGCACGTTTACGGGGTCGGATTTCCTTTCGTCAGATTTGATGTAACCGTGGAGGATCAGCTGTTATTATTGTAACAAGTTTGGATGAGATTGTTTTGTCACATAATGAGATAAGTTTACGTGTGAAATTTTAGGTTTATATGTCAATTATAGTGAGTTGATATTATCCCTCTAGGTATTGTTTCCTTTGCGTCCCGTACCATCTTTTTCAACTTACTTCGTTCTGTTTTGGCATCAGTCCGGATGCGAAAGCATCCCATTTAGCATTTTGTACTTCCATATTTTGGGGGAAGGACGAGCTTGATGAGATGCTGCCACATTAGGTAAGTATGACACATCTATGGTAAATTCCTCCTAACTGCGACCCGACAGTTCTACTGATAATTGTATATACATTGCTGTGCATATGGCAATGTCTGGGTTTGTAGAATGCAAGCGATGGGCGTAGAATGTGGACATACTCCATCTAGTGAATATAAATCAGTATACTTATTCTACACAAACTATACCAGATATATTTAACACTGGCAATTTATGTTCAATAACATCAAGCCTACGTTTTGTTATGATATATTGGGGCATGCAGTCAATTTAAAAATGATCAATAAAAAGTGGAATAGAACAAATCAATTGCCCGTTTAATCGATGCGAAAAAAAACCATGATATACAAGTTTCATTAAATTGAAGAGCCAGAAGAAGATCCTAATGTTATTTGTGAAATTTAAAAAGTGGCAATACATAACATTTATGTTTTGTTACATCACTGGAATTTAAACAATTAAAACAAATCATACGACATAATTTCAAAATAATTAAAACATTTAAAATAAAATAAATCATAGATTGATGAAAATAATTAAAACAAAAACAAGAACTGAAAAAATGACATTAACAAAAAAGTAATGATAACATCAGTTCAAGTATTTTGAAAATACTGAATACAAGACATAGTCTATTTCATGGACACTGAATGTTTCGATAGTGATTATTTTTCTTTGGTAAAAATACAGTATTTTTCTGTAATAAAAATGGTAGTTTTAATTTTATTTTATTATTTAATATATCATTATTGTTAAAGTATTTTTTGTTGTAATAGTTTTTTCGTTGTTTTCATTATCATTACTATTATAACAATCTATATTTATAAGTAGGCAATTTTTTAAGGCGCTAATATACATCACTGATGTTTCGATGTCGTGACATCATTTTCAGTATATTTGCGTTTTGAACTGAAGATACAATTGTTTTTTTTGTGAGTAACAACAGGAAATTGTGGTTCATTTATAAATTTAAACATTAAAAAAGCATTGTATTGTGTCTTATCACGAAACAAATATGCATATGTTCAAAACATGTTCATGTATTAAAGATGTTCAGTTGTAAGCTCTTACTACTACATTTTTTAACATCGTTTATTAAATGTAAATGTTTTTTATTTGCTTTTAAAGACAAGCATATACTGCTCTAAACCGATTGATATGCTACTATCATTGGTTAATATGAATGCATTGTTAAACATCTGTATATGAGAAGTATCATTGACGTAAAAGCATAGACGTGAAATCGTTCTTTTTTTTTAAAACTGCATAACTGCCGTTTGTTTTCTGAACACGATCTCTGAGTATGTATGCTAAGAAATTCAGCTTACCTACATATACATAGTTTTTTTCTAATACAAAGGTATTAAGAAAACTCACTAGGTCCAGGATTGATAAACCTTTTTTGAATTCATGATAAAGATTGCAAAATGTATTGAATTTGAAGCAGACTAAGCTTGTTTACTTGAATATATAGGCACACAATTTACATGTAAGTCTGTTCTCAGTTTACGATTATGTGCAAACCCGCGTACTGTCTTACAGACAATTTAAAATGAGCCTTTCTTCCCTCCCAGTATCAACGTGTTTTACACTCACCAATATTTCCGTATTTCCAAACATAAATGACGACTCCTTTTCCTGTTTGCTGAATGATACATTTTCTGGGTTCTCTATCATTAACGTCCCAAGATACTCACAGTCAGCATCCGTCGTGTATTTAGGATTCTCCAATACTGATCTGTATACAGAAATCAGAGAAAGCCATTGGTGTTATATAATGGGTTACGCAATGGTCTGCAGGAATGCCTTCATTTGCCCGAACAAAAGGTTGGAAGCAGTTTTTTACTTTCTTTATTCCATTCTTTATCACCAGTTTTTCTTTGGGATGCATTCGCTCATCAAATTTATCGTACACTTCAATGCCGTAAGTGTATTTCATTACACGTGATGTAAAAATATAAGGCCTCTGTCCGAAAATTACAGCGCCTTTAACAACAGCCAATCCAGCTTCTTCAGGGACAATAATATTTATCCCAGTGAGTTCTTCTTTAAGCCTGTTTTGAACATATAGTGATTCCGCATACCCGCCGACAAGCATAATTGTGCGAACATCTTCAATATTTTCTTGAATCAACAGGTTTTTAATGTGTGTAAGAAGAGGTCTAACTGTAGTCTCAAACCAGCCTTTAACAATTGATGAATCAATGCGCAGTTTGTCGGCTCTAAATGCCTCTGTATTTCCAGAAGTACTGTTGTCTTTTTGTCTTTTGCGTGCAATTTGAATCAGCGAACTTGGAATACGCACAGTAGTGAGGCGATTGGTACTTATAGGATCAGATCTCTTTTTGTTTTCAAATTCTCTGATCAACGTGTAATAATCTTCTAGATCTGTCTTACGTAATTCTTCTAAAACACCTTTTCCTAGAACATCTTCGAGGTATTCGAAAAACTTTTCATCCACTTTGACTCCACCCCATGCGCCTCCTGTTGGTTGGTGTATAACCTTTACGTCACCGTCCGATTGTCGTTCATGCACGGTTATGTATGCCGTTCCTCCTGAGAAAATAGGACAAGGAATACACATAGAAATATCTCTAAAGTCTCGATTCACGAATACAGCGTAATTATACAAAAACAATGCTTGGTTTAGAACAAGTACAAATATTAATAAATACTTGTGTAAAATATAAAGCACCTACTTTTGGGTACACATGTGTTTATAAGTTACTAATTTTAATGGCAAAACTGTGTGTATGCAGCAAAGTACTCCGATTCATAACTTCAAATGAATTACACGACTAGGCACGTGTATTCAGGTAACGGATTTCATGCCACCTCTTTGCAGGAAATACAAATACAAGCATTCAGTACATTAAGTTTTAATGAGTCTTTTTTTACTCAGAATAAAATAATATTTACATTCGTTCACAATATTCACCAGATTGACAAAGAGTATTTAATTGCGTTTGTAATTAAACATTAATTTGTACACATTTATTTTTAAAATTAATATCATGCTATGCAGTTTGGTTTCTACATATTAATCCTTTAATGTGAACATAAATGCTGTCAGGGTGACAGAGTCGTTTATTAAATTCCTTTCCCTTACGCACTACGTATCATAACGTGTCGAACAAGAAACAGCCGGAGAATATTGCGTAACAGTTCCCATGGATACGGTATCCAGCCGAAGACGTTCGAATCCACACCATTTACCCCTTGTTCAATTTAAGGAGCCACAATTCAGCCGTACTTATGTATTCGTGCGTCTACCGTCTATTACGATTTCGAATTTTGCATCCGCATTTGACTGTAACGAGCGTAATGTGGAACGCGAAACCACCGTTCATCGGTGCTGTAAACTGTCTGTTATTTGGGTAATATCAATTGCCTACGTTGGTGATGACATGTTCAAATACAACTGTTTGTTTCGTGTGTAAATTTTCGTTCGTAGCGGTCTGTTGACAAGGGGTAAAGCGTTACGGTACCGTCAAAACAATTATAATAAATTGTTTCAATATATATGTAGCATCTGTTCGTTTATGGTAACGAATGAATGCGAAAAGACGATGCGAAATTGCGAAATTAATCTCGTGATCTCGCGTCGTTTTATCGCAAAGCTCATGTCGTGTTTTTTTAAGCCTCCAACCTCGATGCGAGATTGCGATAATACGATTCCAGATTTGTAAATTTCTGTAGTGTTCACGCATCATGTCGCGCAATTGCGCTTGAGCTAAGTTCAAAATCGCGAGATCTTTTTTGAGAGATAAGAATGAGAGACTCTAATATTAATAACGCGATTTCGAATCATGATTTCGTATCAAATTATCGGGTTATTGTGTACGCAAGAAACTTTCATACTGCAACGCTGATTTACGACGCCTTATCTGCTGAACTTGATAATCGTCGTATTCATCTCTCAATGAGTAGTAATAAAGGGTGAAAGACTTCCAGCTAGGCGTATGTACCTTCATATAAAAATGAAAATGGAAACGACTATACGATTTTAATTTTGCTATCAAGGGTAGTTACCCAGGAATACAATATACGGCGATTTGCCATATATTTCTTCGCAACTACTTTAAACATTCGATTTAATTCCATTGGAAGCTTGATTGCCAAGAAGTGGTGTGCAATTAAGAAAGTGCTTTGCTTCACTAGTTGTTGTCAGAGTTAAGTTATTTTTAAGATTTGTTAACTAAGTATTGCATTAGTATCATTATAATGCAACTATTTTCGAGCTTTCAATTGAATGTTATCTGAAGCTTTGTAAACACGCATTGGCCAGCACAATACCAAGACATTGGTATTCAGAAGTGGTTCATTGAGATACATGTATTGGAATTTGATGGTTTGTGAAATATGTATGTAACGCACACTTCACCTTAAAGTCATTTACAGGAAGTTGAATTTCTCTGCCTTTCTGCTTGCATTTCTGATTTGTTTGCAAACATTTTCCATCAGTTCAATTATATATCTTTTTAAAATGTAAGATTAAATGTTATTTGAAACACAGTATTTTAAATACCAGATTTCACTGGTAGTATTTTAGTGGTTAGTTCAAATGGTGTCAACACGACGATTTAAAAGAAACAAATAATCTATTGTATGTATTGCATTCAAACAAGCAAACTAACACGTTAGTCTGTTATGTCTCTATTTGTAAGCAATATGAAATCTAAATATAAGACGTTGCGGCAATTTGTAATCGATATTAAACGGCCACCGGAAAAACTTTGCGAAACCGAAATTTCGCAAACTTAAGTACCCTTTTTCTTGAAGGTTTGCTTATTTGTGATAAAGTATAAGATAAAAGTCTAACTTGTGATTAATAATTGGTTATTTTTGCTTGTTAAATGCGTTTTCTTCACTATGAACTTTATTTGCAAAGTTGGGGTTCCCATGGGATTTTTGTATTTTTCCCATGGGATTTTTCATTATCCCATGGGAATTTTGGTTTCTCCCATGGGATTTTTCTCCAGCTTTTTGTATGGGAGAAAAAATCCCATGGGATTTTCAAAAACATAAAACACGTTCGTTTGTGCTATGTTATCGATTTTAAGCATTGTTAAAGCATTTGTGCTTATTTTCGTTCAATTTACTTTGATAGAAAAAAAATCCCATTTTTTTATGGGAAAAAAAAATCCCATGGGATTTTTTTCTGATTTTTAGAGATATATTCATGTAACCTTCAGAAACACTACCTTTTAACAAATGATGAGCATTTCTCGCGATTTCAACGCGTTAAATCTTGTTTAAAAAAAATAAAAAATCCCATGGGATTTTTTGTCACATGGGATTTTTTTGTCCCATGGGATTTTTTTTCCCATGGGATTTTTTTTTCCAATTGGATTTTTTTAAGGTATAAGTTTCTAAAAGCTATATAATAATAATAATAATAATAATAATAATAATAATAATAATAATAATAATAATAATAATAATAATAATACTAATAATAATCGTGCTCAATATGATGAATTTGTACTTTTAAGCGACTAACATTTTTATTCGAGCCGATCGTCGAGTCCGAATGGTGAGTATAAGAGCAATTTACCAGTACAAATAAATCTCACTTGTTTAGAGAACGCTACCGTACTATAAAATAATCTTGATAATAAGTCATATCATTTTTCGACAGAAAATGAAAACAGTATCCATATTGATGTCAGCAATGTCCCATGCTATGATAAATATTGACAAAATGAAAAACCTTGACAATAATTCCGTGTCGAATACGCATTAGATTATAGCAATCAAATTCATATAAGCATTGATAAGATAATATGCGAAAATGGGTCTTATGTCAAATACGGCCAGCGTAGCTCCATTCCATAATGTCCGGTATTAAGTCACGTCAAGTTTCGTGGTCGAATTATAACATAATAATCATTTTCACATTACGCGAATCATATGAGTTTCCCTACATATATTGTGTTAAAATTTATGTTACACTAATGTGCGATGATGAAAAGGGGATTTCGGTAATTCTACATTCGCCCGCCTAGTACCGAAATCCACATATTTACGCCTTAAAGGGTCAATAGGTCATCGGTATGAATGGTTTTTGACTTCACATGAATGTTAAGGTGCAAAAAAATGATATTAATTTTAATTATTAAGCACTCTTGACAGCATTAAGTTGCCTCTCAGTGGGGATTTCGGTAATTCTACACTAGAACTTAAACGCGCGCCGGTACCGAAATCCTGCTGTACAAACCTTCAAGTGTCAACAAAATTATTATAGTGTTTTTTTTCATTAGCAACCAGTGACATGTATTATCTCCCATTCGGTTACTTCTTTTGGAAAATAATTAGCGGGGATTTCGGTACTGCTACATTCGTACGCCCAGAGCCGAAATCACCCATGTTTACGCCAATCCCCCATATTACGCCTTAAAGGGTCTATATGTCATTATGTTTGGGTTTTGGCTTTGCATTAATGTTGATTTGTACACAATCATATTAGTGTTAATCATTTAAACACTCTTATCAGAATATTTTTTCCATTATTAAATAGTTTATTAATGTGAAAAATGTGTAAACGAATGTAAAAAAGGTAAAATGTACATTTAAAACATTGGTTACACAAAAGTATATGTAAATATAACATGACATAGTGATAATAAGTCTTCAGAAAGTATTTTCCAAACAAATCTGATGAAACAAATGATATCGTACTACCTTATTTACAATATGCTATACACTTTTGCAATTTAGTTATCAATGTTTAATCAAAGCATAAATCAGCATATGTTGCCTCTTAGCGGGGATTTCGGTAATTCTTAACAAGCACATAAACCCGCGCCGGTACCGCATCCCCGCTGTACAAACCTTCAAGTGTAAAAAAATATTGATTTAGGTTTAAATAAAGGGAACAATAGTATTTTTGGCCACCAAAAAGCACTTCCGCGTCAACAAAAAGATTGAAATTATGTCAGAAACCCAGCTTTTCATTGTATATATTGCAATACACCATCGGCCGCCGAGAGCAGAATACTGCGCTTGGCCGCTAAACAATGTAGATTGCATCAAATTAAATGTCAATTTTCGATTTTATTACAAAAATAAACACTGCCTTTTTATAAATATGTCAAGCACGTACACTTAACAAAAAAATCGATATATCTTTATGTAATGTAGAAATGTAAAGCGCTTTATATATAACAATGTTTTATAATGTCTCTCTGGTTGAGAAAAAAAACTAAACAAAACCATGTAGAACATATAATATGTTTTCATAATTAAAAAAAAATATTTAATGATGCACGTGATGTTTTATAATTGATATAAGTTCACGTGTCATTGAACGAGTTAAGGGAGAGATGCGAATTAAATTACACATAATTAAAAACTGATACTATACTGTCAGCTTGATTTATAAATTGTGTTCCATCGCGTCAATATATTCATTGTTCCATGAAATTGTGTATAATAGCAAAACGATTGAAATTATGTCAGAAATCCTGCTTTTCACATGAAATGATCTTTAACACTTTATTTATTCCAATCAGGAAAATAACAAATACAATAATAGGGGAAGTCTATACTGTGTATTAGAAACTTGTTGTGGTGATCCCTATCTTATCCGCTCAATACACATCCACCTGGCTACTGTACAGAAAAAATTAGATTTACTTCCAAAATAACTGATTTCATTAATTGCTAACTTGTTGTCTACATTTTAAATTAACAACGATAATGGATCAACATCACCGTTGCACAATTATTAAGTTCACAGTAATCTGTACTTTAAATAGAGCCTAATTAAAGACGGTGCTAATAAAGAACAAAGCGTGAATGTGGATATTAAGAAATTAGATCCTTTTTTGCATGACACTGGCAGTATATCATTTTATCTTATATAAATAAGCGACATTTAAGACATTAATAAAATTAAAATAAGACACATTTGCATCTTTCATTTCTTGAAAAAAAAATAAGCACGCAGTCACATATAAATAAGATACATTGAAGACACAGAAAAAAATAAATAAGACACATTTGCATCTTTCACGAAAAACATGTGAAACTGAAGAAAAACATTTATTACTGACACATTATTCTAAAAGTCGACTGACAACTTAAGTTCAAAGAGGGATTTACAATTAAATAAGATCCATTTTCGCATGATGCTGGTTGTAGAGCAAGCAATACATTTCTTACTGACACATTATTCTAAAATTCGACAGGCAACATTAATTCAAAGAGGGAACCACAATTAAATAAGATCAATTTTCGCATGATACTGGTTGTATAGCAAGTACATGTAGTCACATATTAATTACATCTTGCATTAGTTGCAATAATTTTGTTAAGTGCGCGTGCTTCTGAACGTTGCGTTAAGCGAGAGTGTTGTCATTTTGTTAGTTTTATATTTTGGTATTATGTATGATTATTGCTTGTTTTGAATTTGAAATAAACGCTTTCTGGCAAATAAGCATCGTCTTAATTTTAATACAAATAATGAACATTTGACATACAAAATGTCCAATAACATACCGGCAATAACATTATATATATGTTAATTTCTTTGCATGTTTATACCGAAATTATAGCCGACATCGGCAGTTAGGGAAATTTTGTGACACACTTTAACACATCAAACATGCATGATAGTTCTTTTTTCATATGATATTCCCCTGGTTGCTTACCGGTGTATTGGTGCAGTTGATAACCCCGCCGGGACTACAGTAGGGTGCTAATACACACGTGTATCGTGTTCAATACAATCGTCTTAATTTTAATACAAATAATGAACATTTGACATACAAAATGTCCAATAACATATCGGCAATAACATTATATATATGTAAATTTCTTTGCATGTTTATACCGAAATTATAGCCGACATCGGCAGTTAGGGAAATTTTGTGACACACTTTAACAAATCAAACATGCATGATAGTTCTTTTTTCATATGATATTCCCCTGGTTGCTTACCGGTGTATTGGTGCAGTTCATAACCCCGCCGGGACTACAGTAGGGTGCTAATACACACGTGTATCGTGTTCAATACCCGATCCATGCTACAACGTGTAAGAACGGGAATTTCGGTAATTCTACCTTTTTAAGCTTGCGCACCTCTAATGGGCACATATCCAAATATAATTTAATTAATTATTTTCCTAATCAGCATCATTTCACTAAACTACATGCAAATTTGTAGGTAGGCTTTCCACGCTTAAAAAAAATTAACCGATTTTTTCGAAACCACCTTCACGCTCGGCTTTTGTCCAGTTTATTTTCACCCCTGGGGTATATAAAAGTTCCATAATTCATTCAAATTTCCAAATATGGGCATGCAGTTGGTGTGTACAGATGCAGTAAAGGTGTTTAAAGTTTAAACAAGATGAAATAAGTATTCTTTTACAGACATTTATTTTTTACAAATTTTAATCTATGGAATAGCGCCATGAAATGTAAGTGATTTCAGCCAAGTAAAAATTGGGTCGGTTAAAAACAAAGTGTCATAAAATTCAAAATAGTATCATTTAAGTTATATTTTAAACTAAGTTTTTATAGAAACACTATATACAGCAAAAATACAAAAAAAATAGACAAATTTACCGTTTACTTTTTTAAATAAAAATAAATATGCAACATGCATCATTCGTATTTTCAGCAGTAAATTAATCAATTTAGCCATAACGTTGTTTTAATTTTAAAATTGAAGGATGTGCATACAATTTTCAACATATTTAACAATAAACATAGCTTATGTGCTATATTAAATCAAATTACGTTAGAAAAGAAATAAAACGCGTCGCAAAAAGTATGCGATGTCGGCAGGAATCGAACCTGCGCGGGAAAATCCCAAAAGATTTTAATTCATCGCCTTACCCACTCGGCCACGACAACTTCACATCTGTGTAACCTTAAATTAGATATATATAAGTAAACAGATAAAAAGGCTCGCTCGATCTTTGAAGAAATCGCGAAATCGTATTTTTCAGATGTTAATTGGATCAAAGTCAATATTTATAGTGAAAATAATGTAATCGAAATGAATAAGTTAAACATATATCAATATTCGAAGTTTGAAAAAAATAAAATGCATCTCTCGGAAATAAGCGATCATTGAAGATCGGCAATGGCTTATGTATGAAGTGAAAGGACAGTTGAAAGTTTCCATTTTGCACGTTAATGATTCTGATAATATAGTGACAAAGGCAGCAGTCATATGTAGTATTGTGTTTGACCGGAGAGTAGCGTGATCTGTGTCGGTGTTGGGCGCTCTGAGGGCGCAATCCGGCTACATAGGTACATAGGAACCTCTAGTGGCTATAGTCCATGGATCGGGTTCGGCAGACAGGGAACATGTAAATTTTTATATGTATGTTTTATATCTTAATTACCTAAACGTATATTTATCCTGGTTACTTATTTACTGAGGTTTGAGTTAGTCGCAATGATTGTAGATACGTTGTACTATATTTAGTAAGTATTTGGAGGACGAGTGGCACGGGCACGCGCTTTATTATCACTTATGCAAGGAACGCGTTTTGTTTATATACGTATTTTTGATATTCCGATAGGCTTAAGGGAGGTAACTTATTCAAGTAAAACGCGATATTTTTTGCGATGCCTTTTTATAACTCTTGTTTAATTAATTACATACGAATATACAGCTAAATTTAAGATGATTTTTACCAGAAAAAAAATTCGGAGAAAGATATATTGAGATTTTGATATTCCATAGAATGCGAGTCTCCATATATATTTTCTATTGCAGGGGAGGTAATTTAAAAAATTTAAAGTCTCCGAATTGGTCTTTGTTGTATCTATTTACGTTTATTTTCAAGCTAATGGCGATTAAAAAATTAATTATTATTAGTATGTGCTCACATGGATATTGGTACGGATATATCGTGTTCATATAATTGTTACTACATCTATTTCATTTATTCAGGTCGGGCTACACAAATCTCGTGAAGAGGCCAGTAGGACCTGTAAACAAACTCTCATACACACACTCTTCACTCATCGTGGCGCTCTCGCATATCTGAGGCGATATATAAGACCGATGTCATATATAATACTGTATTCGCTGGTATTTTCGGTTGATATGTTTGATTGCTTAGGACGCAATGAATATAGTGTATTTATATTTAATCGAAGTGAGCTCATTGTTGTTTCTGGCGGTATTCCATTTCTGGTAATAGTTTCGCGATTAAAGACGTCGGTTCTCGGTTAGGTGTGGAATGTTCTTATTTGTTAATGTGCCAAGTGCTTAAAGGCGGTTTATCGCACTTTATTAGTCGGCGTTTCAAGAGAATGGGTAATAAATGCAAATCAGTAGGTGCTTAGAAGACTTAAGTACGGCAAGAACCACAACTCACTCTGCTAGGAACGATTACCACTGCCTGTCTGCAGCAGACGACATATGATTCTGCTCTAGCAGTGAATGTATATACCAGCTTTTAAACGCCATTGGCCAGTCTAGTGTTTATCATTAAAATATGCACATATTGGCTGCTTTCATGGAAAACGAGGCGTAATGCACGTCAAATAAGATTAGCCTGTGCACAATGATAAGCATATGCAATGCGAACAAGCTAATCAAGGACGACAACAGCGAACAACTTCAGTGCCTTCAGCGCTTTGATTTATAATATACATTATGTCCTATGTTATATGGCGTATAGCTACTTATATATGTGCGTATAAAATATGTTAACCGTCTTTATTTTTTAAATAAATGAAATCATACTGAAACTCTCCGAATTGAGGATTTACATGTTTTGATGAGCTGTCAAAGATTATTACAAACAACAATTATTTTTTTTTAATGCAGACACTTTAAAAGACTGTGGGTGCGGACCCAGGATCCTGCGATAAATCAAACGGAAAGGTACTTTAGGTACTTAAGCTACGTTGAAGAAACTCGGACATTGTTGACGCCCTGTCTTCAATAAATACTGTTTTTGAGTGAGGTAAAACTTACAAATGTATTTGTTAGCCAATTGACGTTTATCGTGGTATTTTGAAATTATTTTTAAAATAACTGGACTAAGCATTGGTTTCGGTAGAAAAGTACTGCAACAATTTCGCTAGATTTGAACACATTTTAACACTCCGCATTATGATATTTTGATTCAATTTTTCATATTTATACCAAGTGAGTTTTCATTTGACCGCCTTGCGGATACAGATCCATTAGCATGTGCTTGTGTATTATAATAACAATTAATGAGTTAATTTACTACTTACAGTATCGTTATTTTCATCAACATCATCGTTTTCATCGTTATCATCATCATCATCATCAACATAGTCATCATCTCATCATTATCATCATCATCATTATCATCATCATCATCATCATCATCATCATCATCATCATCATCATCATCATCATCATCATCATCATCATCATCATCATCATCATCATCATCATCATCATCATCATCATCATCATCATCATCATCATCATCATCATCATCAACATCATCATCATCATCATCAACATCATCGTCATCATCATCGTCATCATCATCGTCATCATCATCGTCATCATCATCATCATCATCATCATCATCATCGTCGTCGTCGTCGTCTTCGTCGTCGTCGTCGCCCTCGTCCTCGTCCTCGTCCTGCTCCTCCGCCTCCACCGCATCATCAGCAGCAGCATCGTCATCAGCAACAGCAGCAGCATTATCGTCACTATCACCAACAACATCGTTATGGTCGCCATCGTCGTGATCATCATCATCAGTGTCATCATCATCATCATCATCGTCATTGTTATCGTCGTTGTTCTCCTCCTCGTCGTCGTCATCGTCATCATCGTCGTCATCGTCATTCTCATCATGAACAATTTCAACAACCGTAAAACCTATCGCTCAGCTCATTTTTGCAGTGAATTCGGATGTTATATCAAATCTTTTTGATTAATAGAGTTTGCTGCTTAATGTATTCATAACTAAATAATAATGTTGATAATATTGAAAATAAATGGTTTCAATTTTATTTATCCGTTTAAGATGCAGTATTTGACCAAGTCAATTTGTCGCTAAAAGTATTCATTAGTCATTCAATCCAAAAAGCGTTACGAGTTGCTATTGAAACTATAATCGCATTCCGATAAAAATGGTGTCTGTATTAGGGCCTGTTTAATTTCTACGCTTCATTGCAATTCATAAAAATATTTTTAAGGGTACCGGTATATCTAGACACACTCTGTTATCCAAACAATCCTTGTGATCATAAACAAATAAACAATGAAATATAAATAAAATTAGATGATAAAAAATGGTATCTTCCTTTTTGCTGTTGCTAGTTATCAACAGAGTAGCAAAACTTTTAAATATAAATTATATTCAATTCATAGCACGCTTAAAGATTTGAAGTTTATCTAAATGTATAAGCACAAACATATTTATGTTTGTTAATACAAAGCTGTAGCAGTTTTCTGATTGCGCTTGAAAAGATGTGATTGTTGTTGTTGCATTAATAGTATCATTAGTTTGTATTTCCAGATTAGGTATTCCACCATACATTTTGTTTTTAATCAGATGTCTTATAATTGGCATTGCAATATTTCAATAACGAGTAATCAACACAATTGACTTTATGTATTTTTAATTGTTTATCCATATTATCATTAACACTTGAGGGAAAAATAAGCTGTGTCATTTTTTATTTTTTATTTTACTTATGGTTCAGACAACTCTGCTTTTACTATATGCCGTAATAATTATAAGTTTCCGTTCACTTAAAGATATTGTTTTTCGTGTTGGAAAATTTAAATACGAAAAATATTTAGAGACAAGTGTGTTATGTTTGTTTGTCAATTATTTAATTGAAGTAGAAATAATACATCAGTGTACATAATTTTATTGTGTTGTTCCCTTCGTTCTTTACTTTAAAAATACAACTTAACAGCTTTGCAATCAACTGAAATAATATATAAAAAGTAAAAACAATAAACGTTTGGCTTTCTTATATCATTTCAAACGCTGTTGGAAGGAACCATTGCTTATTAGAGGTTTACAAGGTAATTTACCCAAGTACGCAAATGTAATGGTCGATTGCCCTTAGGCATGATTCTGTTTTATTACTTTAATCCGGTTGTAAAAATGCATGACCGAAGGGTCATCAGATAAGCAAAAACAGGGCCAAAATCTAATAAAATAGCGCTGTTTAGCTGACTGTACGAAAATCCGTATGTCCGAAAATTTAGAATCATGAAAACATAAACATTTTGGCTTAAAAAGGAAATGTAAGAAAATTTAGAATGTAAGAGAAAATACGGTGGTTTTATGGTGTTTAAATCGATTAGAAATAGCAAAACCTAAAGACATTATCTCAAGTGTGATTTTCAAATGATTTTATATGAATGTACACACACGGTAAAACTAGTCTATTAAAATGCAATACCTTCATTGGTTCTCATGTTTTTAATATTTATTAAACATAGGTATTTGTGAACACTTGTTGTTATATAATATTGAAATGTACACGCATACTGAACATAAAATCATTAGCATAACGGTTTGGTTTTTACTAAGATTGCAATAGTGTTTATTTTATTATTATGAATCTTATGAGGATAATTTTGAAAGTATGACACAGAGTATCCGAAGAAGATATATACATAATCACATATGTTGTTGTTGTGGTGGTTATTGTTTCAATATTTTTATGAGTATCATACATTCAATGACGAATAGCTATTAATAGCTATTCATTTGTCATACAAACACCATAATTATTATTGGATTGCGGAGATTAAACAAATCGATTCCCTTGTAACTGATATAACTGATACATTTTTTGAGCGACAATTTGAAACTAAATCTAGTATTATTTAAATTTGATTATTTTAATTGCAGACTTTTTTTATTAACCCCAATTAATGTGTACGCAACGTTCCTTTTATTTAAATCGCTGAGTACGAAGCATCAAGCTATTTTTTAATTAATTGACAGTGATCTTTAATGTATGTCATAATATAAATTGAAATCAATCTTAATTAAAGCTTGAGTGGTTGGTTTGTAATAAGTTTTGTAAATGTTGCTGTAGGATATGTATGCACAATAAATACTAACGCTTTGGCATATTGTGATGGTGATATGATTATATATTGCACAATAAATATGTTCTTAGGATAATATTGAGGCTATAATTAGTTTTTGAATTAAGCTAGCTAATTTCAAATAAGATACAAACACATCCCAATCCTAAAATTATCAGTAAGTTATAGTATTGTTTGCCTCTAGGCGCATAATTAATTGAAGGCCTAGTTTATCTGTTAATCCTCGCCCCACGTGGTGTCCCAGTGGGTACACTGATATTAATACACGATGTATTGGTCCACAATTAAATCTCTTATAAAAACATGTCTCTCAGGTGACTGAAAAATGGCTGTGTAGATACAACAAATACTACTACAACGGAGACTAAGATAACACATGTTACAATTAATTTGTCTTCCTTGCGTTCTTCTTATACGACAAACACTTCTAAAACAAAAAAGCAAAAAGCCGCTACTGCTACTGCTTCGGCTACTCTTACTGCTACTGCTACTGCTGCCGCTGCCGCTGCCACTGCCACTGCCGCTGCCACTGCCGCTGCCACTGCCACTGCCACTGCCACTGCCGCTGCCGCTGCCACTGCCGCTGCCACTGCCGCTGCCAGTGCTGCTGCTGCTGCTGCTGCTACTGCTAGTGCTACTGCTACTGCTACTGCCACTGCTACTGCCACTGCCGCTGCCACTGCCGCTGCTGCTGCTGCTACTGATAGTGCTACTGCTACTGCTGCTGCTGCTGCTACTTCTGCTGCTTCTGCTGCTTCTGCTGCTGTTGCTACTGCTACTGTTACTGCTACTGATACGGCTACTGATACGGCTACTGCTACTGCTACTTCTACTGCTACTTCTACTGCTACTGCTAGTGCTACTGCTACTGCTACTGCTACTGCTACTGATTCTGCTACTGCTACTGCTACTGCTGCTGCTGCTGCTGCTGCTGCTGCTACTGCTGCTGCTGCTGCTACTGCTACTAATGATAATAATTCTCCTTCTACTTCTCTTACTACTATTGCTAGCGATGCTCATCATCATCATCGTCATCATCATCGTCATCATCATCGTCATCATCATCGTCATCATCATCATCATCATCATCATCATCATCATCGTCGTCGTCGTCTTCGTCGTCGTCGCCCTCGTCCTCGTCCTGCTCCTCCGCCTCCACCGCATCATCAGCAGCAGCATCGTCATCAGCAACAGCAGCAGCATTATCGTCACTATCACCAATAACATCGTTATGGTCGCCATCGTCGTGATCATCATCATCAGTGTCATCATCATCATCATCATCGTCATTGTTATCGTCGTTGTTCTCCTCCTCGTCGTCGTCATCGTCATCATCGTCGTCATCGTCATTCTCATCATGAACAATTTCAACAACCGTAAAACCTATCGCTCAGCTCATTTTTGCAGTGAATTCGGGTGTTATATCAAATCTTTTTGATTAATAGAGTTTGCTGCTTAATGTATTCATAACTAAATAATAATGTTGATAATATTGAAAATAAATGGTTTCAATTTTATTTATCCGTTTAAGATGCAGTATTTGACCAAGTCAATTTGTCGCTAAAAGTATTCATTACACATTCAATCCAAAAAGCGTTACGAGTTGCTATTGAAACTATAATCGCATTCCGATAAAAATGGTGTCTGTATTAGGGCCTGTTTAATTTCTACGCTTCATTGCAATTCATAAAAATATTTTTAAGGGTACCGGTATATCTAGACACACTCTGTTATCCAAACAATCCTTGTGATCATAAACAAATAAACAATGAAATATAAATAAAATTAGATGATAAAAAATGGTATCTTCCTTTTTGCTGTTGCTAGTTATCAGCAGAGTAGCAAAACTTTTAAATATAAATTATATTCAATTCATAGCACGCTTAAAGATTTGAAGTTTATCTAAATGTATAAGCACACACATATTTATGTTTGTTAATACAAAGCTGTAGCAGTTTTCTGATTGCGCTTGAAAAGATGTGATTGTTGTTGTTGCATTAATAGTATCATTAGTTTGTATTTCCAGATTAGGTATTCCACCATACATTTTGTTTTTAATCAGATGTCTTATAATTGGCATTGCAATATTTCAATAACGAGTAATCAACACAATTGACTTTATGTATTTTTAATTGTTTATCCATATTATCATTAACACTTGAGGGAAAAATAAGCTGTGTCATTTTTTATTTTTTATTTTACTTATGGTTCAGACAACTCTGCTTTTACTATATGCCGTAATAATTATAAGTTTCCGTTCACTTAAAGATATTGTTTTTCGTGTTGGAAAATTTAAATACGAAAAATATTTAGAGACAAGTGTGTTATGTTTGTTTGTCAATTATTTAATTGAAGTAGAAATAATACATCAGTGTACATAATTTTATTGTGTTGTTCCCTTCGTTCTTTACTTTAAAAATACAACTTAACAGCTTTGCAATCAACTGAAATAATATATAAAAAGTAAAAACAATAAACGTTTGGCTTTCTTATATCATTTCAAACGCTGTTGGAAGGAACCATTGCTTATTAGAGGTTTACAAGGTAATTTACCCAAGTACGCAAATGTAATGGTCGATTGCCCTTAGGCATGATTCTGTTTTATTACTTTAATCCGGTTGTAAAAATGCATGACCGAAGGGTCATCAGATAAGCAAAAACAGGGCCAAAATCTAATAAAATAGCGCTGTTTAGCTGACTGTACGAAAATCCGTATGTCCGAAAATTTAGAATCATGAAAACATAAATATTTTGGCTTAAAAAGGAAATGTAAGAAAATTTAGAATGTAAGAGAAAATACGGTGGTTTTATGGTGTTTAAATCGATTAGAAATAGCAAAACCTAAAGACATTATCTCAAGTGTGATTTTCAAATGATTTTATATGAATGTACACACACGGTAAAACTAGTCTATTAAAATGCAATACCTTCATTGGTTCTCATGTTTTTAATATTTATTAAACATAGGTATTTGTGAACACTTGTTGTTATATAATATTGAAATGTACACGCATACTGAACATAAAATCATTAGCATAACGGTTTGGTTTTTACTAAGATTGCAATAGTGTTTATTTTATTATTATGAATCTTATGAGGATAATTTTGAAAGTATGACACAGAGTATCCGAAGAAGATATATACATAATCACATATGTTGTTGTTGTTGTGGTTATTGTTTCAATATTTTTATGAGTATCATACATTCAATGACGAATAGCTATTAATAGCTATTAATTTGTCATACAAACAACATAATTATTATTGGATTGCGGAGATTAAACAAATCGATTCCCTTGTAACTGATATAACTGATACATTTTTTGAGCGACAATTTGAAACTAAATCTAGTATTATTTAAATTTGATTATTTTAATTGCATACTTTTTTTATTAACCCCAATTAATGTGTACGCAACGTTCCTTTTATTTAAATCGCTGAGTACGAAGCATCAAGCTATTTTTTAATTAATTGACAGTGATCTTTAATGTATGTCATAATATAAATTGAAATCAATCTTAATTAAAGCTTGAGTGGTTGGTTTGTAATACGTTTTGTAAATGTTGCTGTAGGATATGTATGCACAATAAATACTAACGCTCTGGCATATTGTGATGGTGATATGATTATATATTGCACAATAAATATGTTCTTAGGATAATATTGAGGCTATAATTAGTTTTTGAATTAAGCTAGCTAATTTCAAATAAGATACAAACACATCCCAATCCTAAAATTATCAGTAAGTTATAGTATTGTTTGCCTCTAGGCGCATAATTAATTGAAGGCCTAGTTTATCTGTTAATCCTCGCCCCACGTGGTGTCCCAGTGGGTACACTGATATTAATACACGATGTATTGGTCCACAATTAAATCTCTTATAAAAACATGTCTCTCAGGTGACTGAAAAATGGCTGTGTAGATACAACAAATACTACTACAACGGAGACTAAGATAACACATGTTACAATTAATTTGTCTTCCTTGCGTTCTTCTTATACGACAAACACTTCTAAAACAAAAAAGCAAAAAGCCGCTACTGCTACTGCTTCGGCTACTCTTACTGCTACTGCTACTGTTACTGCTACTGCTGCCGCTGCCACTGCCGCTGCCACTGCCGCTGCCGCTGCCACTGCCACTGCCACTGCCGCTGCCGCTGCCACTGCCGCTGCCGCTGCCACTGCCGCTGCCACTGCCGCTGCCACTGCCGCTGCCAGTGCTGCTGCTGCTGCTGCTGCTACTGCTAGTGCTACTGCTACTGCTACTGCCACTGCCACTGCCGCTGCTGCTGCTGCTACTGATAGTGCTACTGCTACTGCTGCTGCTGCTGCTACATCTGCTGCTTCTGCTGCTGTTGCTACTGCTACTGTTACTGCTACTGATACGGCTACTGATACGGCTACTGCTACTGCTACTTCTACTGCTACTTCTACTGCTACTGCTAGTGCTACTGCTACTGCTACTGCTACTGCTACTGATACTGATTCTGCTACTGCTACTGCTACTGCTACTGCTGCTGCTACTGCTGCTGCTGCTGCTACTGCTACTAATGATAATAATTCTCCTTCTACTTCTCTTTCTACTATTGCTAGCGATGCTTCATAATTTATTTTTAAATGTATCATTTTGTTAAAACAGGAAAGAACTGTTATATATATTTTCTTAAAGGTGTAAAGAATCTAAACTTTTCTGCGATTAAAGTTTAATTTAACTGGATTAGTATAGGCCACATAACAGACGCTATTGTACTGATTTGTACTAAACAACATGTTGTCATAATCAACAGTTTTAACATGCCGCAGTTTCCTTGGAAGTTAACCTTTGATTGGAGTTATGTATAAAACATTAACAAGGTATTTGTTGACAGTTTGTCCTGTCACAATTATATATTAGTTGAGCCAAACGTGTGATAAAGATCCCTTTTGGGGTGGCGATAAATACTATTTATATTGTTACAATTAATTTGTCTACTTTGCCTGCTTCTTCTTTATATATTTTTCTTGCTAATCGTTTAGTTTTAGTTAAGTAGGTATATCAATTTACATTTTTTGATAGATATTTATTTGGATAGTAATAGTATGTTTTATTTGACTTGACATCATTGAACCGGTTTATTCATTGATAAGATCGGGATCTCCACAGGTGTTTAATCTCGATTGTTAGGTGGGGAGAAGGGTCCGAATGATAATGTTGTCGTCGGCTTACGAATCACATTTCACAAGTTTTAGACAAATATGCATACGTTATAAACCTAATTTAAGTATTACATAGATAATAACTTATCTTTATTTTGATGAACTACGTTTAAGGTATAAAACTATAATTATCTATGTGTTGTGTGCCGCATACATACCATCTTGCTTTTTTAAATTTGATCACAACGGTCCGAAGTCATAAAAATTTATTATGCATGGTTGCTAAAGCACAGTGTATACTAACTAACCTATGTTTATTGTTGTTTGCTAGGGTTATTTTTTTTTTTATTTTTTTTTTTTATTTGGGGGGGGGGAGGGCTTTTATACGGTTATTATATTGCAACAACTTAGCGTTGTTTATCCAAAAGACCATTGTTATAATTACAGGGACGTCAATAGGCCAAACTATTCAGGAAATATGATTTGAGTCGTCAAGGATAGATTTTGAGATCAATGTACGTCCGATGAGATTTAAAGGGAGTTGGAGGCGTAGGGACAGATTCGTTCGAGTACGCGATCATTTGAGAACAAATAATGTTGAAGCTTTATCGGAATTCCGGAAATTTGCGATCGGTACCGATTTTTCCAGGTTCTTTTTTATTGATTCTGATAAGTTAGCGGCCGGCACGGACATGAATATTAACTGACGAAAACCTCTTCGCTACTTTCCGAAAATCTTCGACATGTTGCAAATATCCGTAATATTCCGCATTGTACTCACCAGCAATTGCAACTAGAAAGACTACAATAAATCAATTAGCTACGGCTCGGGCGGGGATTTACCTTTTATCCCTGTAAGGGACCTAATGCCACAGACTACCGGCTATTTTTTCCGGAATTCGAACTTGATACACTTGATATCCCTGAATTAAATATTTATATCCGCAATTTTGATCTCTAGAGTGCTGACTGTTAGTATTGTATTTGACTGGAATGACTGTCGATTATGTGTTTTTAAGATTAAAACAAGCTTACGAAGAACTTTGTGTTTGCTTTTTTGTACGCTTTCTTTTTAAAAATGTATTGTCCGCCACGGACGCAACAATTGACCAAATGTACCAGATTGTGGTCTCTTTAAAGTGCTATGTTTTTACTGCCGTGATATCTTTAACAAACTACACATTAGTGATCGTGGACGTTTTATACTCTTATTGAATTTGTTTCCCCAAAATATGCTCTTCTATTAGTAGATTTTTAGGTGACGATGTTCTAATTATAGATCTTACACGGCCAAGAAACACTAGATAGGTCTTTGCAAAGAGAGCTGTTGGATATCGTGAATGCGTTCAATGTGGCCTGTTTATTTCAGAAAGCTATGTGCAATGTTTTATGGGGATTTCTATTAAATTGCCAATTGCAAAATTTGATTTAATTCATTCGGACCTACAAGCGGGAAACTTCTTCATTAAAATTCAATGGGCTTTTAAGAAGTTCGTTGAAAGGCCAAATTTGACGTTAAACAGCAACGCCGAAAAAATTGCTACTCAGTCTTATTTATCACTTTTTTTGTAAGATTTACCAGTAGACGTTCTTCAGTGAAATTAAGCAAACACACAGTGCCGACAAATATGGAAGGGTATTTAGGTAAAAATTACATCCTTCTTTGTGACTGTGTCATGATTCTTGATGGTACTTTCAATTAGTATGTAGACACCTTTTCATGCTTGATGAAACTTACATCTTGCCTGATGTCCAATGTCTATTTACATTCTGCTTAATGGTATCATGCATGTGTACAGATGCAACATTCTTGTTCGTTAATTGCATGCTGCATATGTGTATGTTGGTTTGTGCAGAGAGACTTGTGCAATAGGCGCAGTGCATAATGGAATCAAATATTAATGCGTTTAATAAATTAACGCGATGGTAAGATGTGAGTTTCACCCAAGCACAAAGCAACATACTATCATGCATGATACAATGATGTCAATTGACAGTCATTCCGAAATGCTACGGAGGACTACGGAAATTTACGGCGTATAACGGAAATTTTATGTTATAGGAGAAGTTGCGCACCTTTGTAAGATATTTGCTACTGAACCGAAATTAACCGCGTGTTTGTAGACTTAACTTTTGTTTGGTTAATGACTAACCATAATTTTTGTACAGTAATTTACCTTCAATAACCAAAGAAAGTCTATGGATATATTTCAATATATGCTACTAATGCATGTATGCAGAGCTCCAGATAAGAGGCTTTAAGTCGTAAAAAATTGAATTAAATTTAGTAAAAAAGTAGACTTAAATTCTGTGCGTACGGTTACACATTGGAAAAATAAAATAAGAATTCAAAATTTGTGATCATGCGTTAAACTCAATATCAATGCATATAATGTAAACATTTTATCAATGAGTTCACACTCGTCTAGGCCCTCATTACAATTATGAAATCAACAGCACTTTAACGTTATTATGAATAACAGACCATCTTTACAACAGTCGAAAAGCCGAACGTTTTCCATTATCTGGTCCTTTTATCGCAAAAAGTCTGCTGTAACCCGGCAATTGTCATGAACTCTTCTTAGACTATAAACCTTAATGCGGATGTGCCAAAAATTATATTTACCTGAAAAAAAAGAATTAAAAATAGACTTTAAGGCTGGATTATTATAGAGTGTAAACCAAGATTTTGCTGAAAAAGTTATCTGGAACTTTGCATGTATGTTGAGAGGAAATCGATTACATAATTTCAAATTTACTAGAGTACTTTTATATTGCACCACATAAAATGCTATAAAACTATAATATTGAAGTGCACATATAAACTTTATTATAGATGGGTAGGTATTTCGTGTCAATCTCTTTCACATATGAAAGAGCTGTTGGTCATGCTGCTTTAAGTACATATAGATGCATAACACAATTTAGATTAAGCAAAATAAAACACTAGGTATTTGCCAAGAGTCAAATATATACGAGCAGTAAGAGCGTAATCGTGCACAGCGAGACTTACTCATGTAGAATTGAAACTCTTATTGCTTTCTTTCGAAATAATTTCATGTGTCCGATCTAATATGCAATATGCCCGGTGTTTTTTTTGCGGATTAATGTTCCGTTTTAGATCCATAATTAAAGAATGCCTCAATATTTTCAAAAATTAACACCGGAATAATGTTCACCGACATTTTTTCATACAGATTGGATATAAATATTATAGAGTTTAACAAAAAATACATTAAGCCCTGTTCTCCCGGCACACGTGCTGGACACACAGGTGGTTAGCGTGTGGCTATGATAATAATTAGTGAAAACATCTTTTTGAATGATAAATAATCATATTAAAACGAAAAATCAAATTTTCTATAAAAAAAATCACTATCGTTTTATATATAACAAGGTATCCAACTCGAAATCATCCGAAAACGGGGTGCATCGTTTTGAGCAGCCATTACTAAATTAATTTTGCAGCGATTTTCATGACCCGGTCTTATTCAACGCAGAAATGAATTTCCTTTAGGAAATGTATATATATTGTTATATTTCTACACATGCTGGGTCAAATTTTAAGAAATAAAGCTATACATAATTCGCTTGACCCAGTTGTGATCGATCAGACCGTATTTATGAATGAAATCTCCAGTTGTAAAGACACAACTCCGCATTGGAGCAATGAAATCACTCTTGTGTTTAAAATGTCAGTTGGTTGAAATGTATGTAAACAAAGGTTTGAAAATGCGCTGGACAGTTTTGATGCATAATGCTACGGCAAGCACGGTAAGAATGTTTTTTTTCATACGTTTTATTGAATTATGGTATCGAGGTTCGTGAACTTTGCAGGGAAAATGCCCTTTTCCCCGTGAAGATTTCAGTCATGAATACTGTCTGATCGATCACAGCTGGGTCACGCGAGTTGTGTATCGTGTTATTTCTTAAAAGTTGACCCAGTATTTGTAAAAATATTGCAAGACATATACATTTCCAGAAAGGAAATTTATTTCTGCGTTGAATAAGACCAAAATCGTGAAAATCGCTGCAAAATTGATGAAGTAATGGCTGTTTAAAACGATGCATCCCGTTTTCGGATGATTTCGAGTTGGATACCTTGTTGAATATATATTTAACTTATTTTTTTTAAGAAAAGTTGATTTTTCGTTATAATATGATTACTTATCATTCCAAAATATGTTTTCACTAATTAGTATTATAGCCACACGCTAACCACCTGTAGCTGGACACTTTTAAAAAACACTATACAAATTCAAGTACTTATGCACTTAATTGATTGTAAACAATGACGGTTGAAATCCGTGCGTGGAAATTTTTCTGGTAACCAAGAGCGACGTCAACGTTCATGACAAACCTGTTTATATGAGATTTATTTATTGATTTTTTCCAACTTGATTGAAAATTATGTTTTATGATATTTTAATACATGTAGATGGAGTAGTAGTTTTCTCAACGAGGAGTACAATAGTTGTACAGTACTAGACACGAGTACTTGTAACTTTCAGGTTTCTCTTTATACCACAGACATTATATAGTCATAAAATGATAAATATGTGTTTATAGAAATTGTAATTATAGCATGGTAAACAGACTAGAGAAATCTGAAAGTTTCACGCACAGGTCTGTGGCAATGGGGGTTTGGGCTACTTTATAAATATGAGGTCGATGTGCAATGCACATCGGTAGATTACATCTACTGTAATTATTTGGACTAGGGAAGGGCCACAATTCCAACACATCAGCCCCGTTATGTCCTGAATTAAATACATGTATAATTTCTTGAGTGCCAATTGCATCTTACAAATATCAAAAACATTCACGGCAGTCAATTCATTGTGTAAACCTACTGGTCTTCATGGCAATAATGAACGTATTTAGTTTAATGGAGATTATATAACGAAGGGAACTAATTCAGCTTATTCAGTTTACTAGTCAAAATGATTCGGATGTTTTCGCTTTTTTTTCCGAAAAGAAATTTATTCAACATACGGAAAATAAACGCGCGCCACCTGTTGTCATAATTTAGTAACTTGCATTCTGCTTACTGCCTGTTGCTAGCTGCCGTTGTTAATGACGCTTAGTGGCAAAACCGATTATGACTGGTTTCAGGAATAATGAACACACAAACATTGGATAGTCACCAAGCATGTTGAAACAATCATCAAGTATAACCGATAGAGAACAAGCATGTTGGAACTGTCATGAAGCATGTTAGAATAAACATCACGCATAATGTAAATATTCATCATGAATGATGTAATGTTGCAGCAATCATCAAGTATAAACGAATAGACAACAAGCATGTTGGAATTGTCATAAAGCAAATTAGAATAAGCATCAGTCATAATGTAAATATTCACCACGAATGATGTTACTTTTACCTAAATATCCTTCCATAGACATGTGTTGTTACTAAAATAGACATAGAGATTTGAGCATTGGGAGTGACCTAATCATACTGTGCTTTAGCAGTATTACGGAATACCGTTAGTGCCATCGTGGTTACACATTAAAATCCAGAGGGCGAGAACGCGAGAACGCGATAGTACGATGGCGACAATGTGACAATACGATGATGACAGGGTGACAATACGATGGCGACAATGCGATAGTACGATGGCGACAATGCGAGAACGCGATAATACGATGACGACAATCAGACAGTGCGATGACGACAGTGCGACAATACGATGGCGACAGTGAGATAGTACAATGGCGACAATACTACAGTTCGATAGTGCGATAATACGATGACGACAGTGCGAAAATACGATGACGACAGTGCGACAATACGATGGCGATAGCCGACAGTGCGATAGTACGATGGTGCCAATGCGATAACGCGATAGTATGATGGCGGCAATTCGAAAATGCGATGGCGACAGTGCGACAATACGATGGCGACAATGCGATTAGAACGATGGCGACATTGCGATGATACCACGGCGAAAGTACGATATGACTATCGCATTGTCGCCCCGTACTATCGTCCTGCCGCCATTGTATTGTCGCACTGTCGCATTGTCGTCATCGTACTAGCGCGTTTTCGCAATCGTACGAACGCATTGTCGCCATCGTATTGTCGCACTGTCGTCATCGTACTTTCGCGTTCTCGCATTCTCGCCCTCTGGATTTTAATGAGTAACCACGGTGGCCCTAACGGTATTTTGTACAGTAAAGTGCGTAAAATCTGGAATAACAATTTATATGCCGAAAACAGATGTTGAAAACCCGACTTTGTTTTATAAGTAGTATTCTAAATATACAATGAGTTTTCCGAGCATTAAATAAACATATTAAAATAAAATTTATGTTCGTATCGGTTGAAGTTCTTGTTAATAGTAGAAGCAAAGAACACAATAAAACGCTAATTGGGCTTACTAATTTGAGGGCAAGAAAAAACACATCGCGCTATTATATATAACATATAACGCGCATCCGCAAAGTTCGAGCGCCCGTCTCGGTGCCGTCGTTTCCGGTGAAAGTTTCGCACAGAAGCTACCGAGTTTGGATATGAGACCACGAATCATGGCTTGACTCGATATATCAGTCAGCGTAGAACCTGACCAGACTGCGCGGTTGGACAAGCTAGGATGGACCAACTTTGGCCGCATATGACATAAGACCCATTTTCGCATGACGCGGGTCATCTGACCTTTATAATGTGTATATAGCTTTGAATGGAATTTGCACATAGTTTTTGGCATGGACTTATTGTTATGTTAATGTGTTGCACGCTTTCAAAAGCAGAGGGCATATATAAGATCAATTATACTACGGAGTTCATTTTCTGTTGCAAAATGAAATGCAATAAAGATTGTTACTCAGCGGTGTGGTACAGTATGACAGCGTTGTCTGTCTGCGATGCATTTATACTGGTTCTAAGCTGGCATACTCTCCAATTGGACTCAACCATCTGCTCGAACAAGAAATGATAAGTTCTACTAGCATAACCTTTAATTGTAACTCATTTTAAAAATATTCATGTTATTTATATTATTCAATTTATTATTCAAAATTATAATTATTATTTCCTTTATTGTTGTTTTTCGCATTAAGAAACTATTCGGTTAACAAAACTGAAAATCCCATTGGAAAAAAAATCCCATGGGATTTAAAAATCCCATGGGATTTAAAATCCCATGGGATAAAAAATCCCATGGGATTTAAAAATCCCATGGGATTTTTTTTTTTTAAACACGACTAAACGCATTAAAATATCGTAGTTGTTCCATCATTTCATAAAATATGATGTTTCTGAAAGTTTCATGAATAAATCTCTCAAAATAAGAAAAAATCCCATGGGATTTTTTTTCTCCCATTTAAAAATGGGATTTTTTATTACTATATATTTATATATATACTTGGCATAAAACCAATATACAGTCCTTAAATAACGTTTAAAATACTTGCCAAACGCAAATAAAACACGTTTTTTAAAATGTTCAAAAATCCCATGGGATTTTTCTCCCATTTGCAAATTATGGGAGAAAAAAATCCCTGGGAGAAAAATCCCATGGGAAATCGAAATCCCATGGGAAAATGCAAAAATCCCATGGGAACCCCAACTTTGGTTATAAATTTCATAGTGAAGAAAACGCGTTTTGTGAGTGAAAATAACCAATGATTAATCAACGATAAGACTTTTATCGCATACTATGTCTCAAAGTAGCAAATCTTTAAGAAAAAGGGTACTTAAGTTTGCGAAATTTCGGTTTCGCAAAGTTTTCCGGTGGCCGTTATTATAGAACAAGATTAAATGTTTCATCATTTTTGTAAACGATGTATATCAATGTGCTGAATTTTGTGACATATGAATTTCCCATAATTATTATACGTA